>NC_080164.1:137506750-137806750 GCF_950295315.1 Erinaceus europaeus
GCTCCAACTTCTTAAGAAAATGACAAAGTCTGGGGAGCCAGTTCATCTTGTGGGTTATCATCTTATCAGGCATAAAACTAGGTTTCAAGCCTGATAAAATTATAGCACCATATGGGAGCACTAAAACACTGGGAAAAAAGTGTTGGTGCTGTGATGCCTTTCCCTCTCCCCACTCTCACTGTGTGAAAGTCAGTTCAGAGTGGCATAACTGAACATGTAGATGCACACCAGACACACACACACACACACACACACACACACACACCACACCAGCACCACCACCAACAATAACAAAAACAGCATAACCCTCTCAAATTTTAAGTAAGTTTAACTAGCAATTATTAAAATACCCTTCAAAGCCTGAGGTCCTATAAAACTACATTTGGCATTTTAAAATAGACTATTGATGGGGCCATGGAGATAACATGGTGCTTATGAATATACTTTCACACCTGAGTCTCTGAGGTCCAAGCCTTGGCACCACAATAAGCCAGAGCTGACCAACATTCCAGCTAAAACTTTAAAAATAAATAAATAAGTAAGTAAATAAATAAATAAAATAAAACATTAAAGAGGCATAGAGATAATTCAATAGTAGTACGAAGGGCTTGCATGTCTGAGACACCTGGAGTAATTTCAGTTATTTCATTTATAGAAGTCAAGAGTACGGGGCCTGGTGGTGGCGCACCTGGTTGAGCGACATGTTACAATCCGAAAAGACCCAGGTTCGAGCCCCTGACCCCCACCTGCAGGGGGAAAGCTTTGCAAGTGGTAAAGCAGGGCTGCAGGTGTCTCTCTATCTCCTCCTTCCCTCTCAATTTCTGGTTGTTTCTATCCAATAAATAAAGATAATAAAATTTAAAAAAAAAGAAGTCAAGAGTACTCTGGCATCTCTCAGTCTCAAACAAATATATATATTAAATAGAGTATAAAGAACATAGCTTAGTATATACTAATAGGGTTTGGGGAATTACTTTAGTAAGTCAGGAAAACAGACTTCTTGTCATTAAAACTAAGTGGCCTTTAGTTGAGTAAAACACATCAATTATTTGATCTAAAAAACTGAGTTTATCAAGGAAAGGATCAGAAACAATATGTTAAATTTAAAACAAATATTTTTATCTGAATCTTTTAACATCTGTTTACTATGTTACAAAGTCCATTTTATGCTTCCAAGACATAGTGAATGTTAGGAAAATAATGAATTCAAATTTAAAAACTACTCAAAAAGCAGTGACTGTTTTATGTCAAAATGTTTCCTTTATCTTTATAATTATAATAATCTTTTCTAATGAAGGACAAATATATATGGATATATATAATATACATAATTATGTTATATATACATTTATAAGATGCATAACCATCTTTTGACCTTAAGAAACGAAGGTAGAATCATATAACATATTAAATAGGAAATGAGGAAAATTCTTCATGGTTGTCTTTTTTCCTCAAATCCTCCCAATTTCTATTGATAGAACAATTTCAAATGGGCAAAGAGATAGCTGGCCCACTAGAGTATGTTCCTTACCATGGAGGAGGCTTCAGTGTTGAACTCAGGTATCAAATGGGAATACCACAGACAGAACCTGAGGAACTCTATGGGTGATACAGAAGTTAGGTGGTGTCACCCTTGCTTCTCATGAAAAAATTTTAAAAATTAAATGTGTACTCAGTGATAATACTACAAAACACACACACACACACACAACTTACCATTCAACCAAAGTTCAAAATAAATATCTAAATTATCTTCCCTTTTAAAACCACACCCAAACCAAGCATGATTTTTTTTTCAATGTATTTTCTTTGGTCTCTCATATATACCTCTTTCTATTCTCATTTTCTATCCCAATAGAACTTTGTATGCTTTCCGATAGTGCCGAAGCTGATTTTAAAAAGTATGTTCCTGGACATTCAGAAGTAGTAAAAGGTGTCGGTGTGACTTACAAATGATTGTGTTGGGGCTGGGCAGTAGCGCAGCAGGTTAAGCTCTCATGGCACAAAGAGCAAGGACCAGCGTAAGGATCCGGGTTCGAGCTCCCAATTCCCCACCTACAGAGGAGTCTCTTTGCTAGCAGTGAAGCAGGTCTGCAAGTGTCTATCTTTCCTCCTCTCTTCTCTGTCCTCCCCTCCTCTCTCAGTATCTCTCCGTCCTATCCAACAACAACAACTATAACTACAACAATAACAACCACATCAAAGGCAACAAAAAATGGGAAAAATGGCCTCTAGGAGCAGTGGATTCGTAGTGTGGGCACTGAGCCCCAGCAATAACTCTGGAGGCAAAAAAGAGAAGAAAAGAAGGAAAGGAGAGGAGAGGAGAGGAGAGGAGAGGAGAGGAGAGGAGAGGAGAGGAGGGGAGGGGAGGGGAGGGGAGGGGAGGGGAGGGGAGGGGAGGGGAGGGGAGAGGAGAGGAGGAGAGAAGAGAGGAGAGGAGAGGAGAGGAGAGGAGGAGGAGAGGAGAGGAGGAGGAGAAGAGAGGGAAAAAAAGAAATGATTGTGTCATTCTATTTTAAATGATGAGATTAATTTTGGACAATTCTAGTTAACTTTTATGTCAAACCTCCCACTATCTTGTTCCTTCTACTTTATATTATCACATCATCAACAACACTCCATCATTCCCTAATACATTATCACTTATCCAACTTTCCTGTACTCTGATTTATATTTCAAATAGGATGTAATTCATTTCTGCAAAATAACCAACTAGTTTATACATAGTTACCAAATATTTTTGAACTACCATGGTATTTTTGCATAATGTTACCAGAAATTCCATGTTTAAATATAGAAAAAGGGTTTTATTCATCTCCTAGACATTTATTACAGTGTATATGCTAATGCTACAGTACAATGTATATATTACATACTTTCTTAAAGTCAAAAGAAAATTAATGTTTGAACTTTATAAGGGGGTAGAGGAGATGGATATCATAATGATTATGAAAAAGACTTTCATGCCTAAGGCTCTGAAGTCCCAGATTTAATTCCCTCACCAACATAAGCCAGAGCTGAGCAATGCTCCACTAAAAAAATAAACAAATAAACAAACTTTATAAGTAACAGAGTATTAAATTAATAATTGAGTGATTGTATGCACACATTACAGTGTGAAAGGAACTGGGTTCAAGGTACCGGTATCTATCTGTAGGATAGAAAAACACACCTGAGGGAGTGGTGGGTGTATTTATCATGCTGTCACTGAGTTCTGTTGATAACCCTGGTGGTAATTTTAAAAAAATTAAATTTTACCAGGAATAGGGTACAACATTCTATAGTTTTGATAAGAAACTTATTTGTTCCTTGGGTCTTAAGTTATTCGTTTAATTGAAACAAAAAAACTTGTAATCACCTATGTCATGAACAACACAATATCATTTATCATCATAGACATTAATAATAATAAGTTTCCTAGCTTACTTGAAGTTTATGATATATGAAGGAGGTTTTTGGAAGTAATTAATATTTGTTGGCTTGATACTATGGATGATAATGATTTACCAATAACATAACATGGTTAAAGCAACTTTCTTGCAATATAGGGATGTAATGAAGACTATTATAGTATAAAAAATCTTTATAATATGTTCAGAAATATTATTTTACTGTAATACATAAGGGTCATTTGTAGAGCTACTTGTGGGTTTTAGAACATGCGAAGTGTAATGATACGTTAATTATTTTCATATATCCAAAGGATGTATCATAGGTACAGAACAATGAAGAAAAATAAGAAACTGTGGTGACGAGACCCAAAAGATGTGCTTTTTCTTCATAAATAGTAACTGAAAAGAACAAAGACAAAGTGAATGTTTTGAGATTAGGTATTTAAGAAGATGATGACAGTATTAAGAAGAATATAAAGTAAATGTGATGGAAGACATTACATTTTCTAGAATATATCCAAATTAAAGTATTAATACACAAATACACACTTGGAAATACACAGGTACACATTAGAAATCAGAAGAAAAGAGAGACAGATAATGATAATTTTATATAATTGACAGGTATAGATCCACAAGAAACAAGTAAGTTTGAAAATAAATATAAAAGAATAGCGGGTGTGGTGAGTGTGCTCACAAAAGACCTAAACTCAGCGTTGACTTTGACAGTTAATGGTGCTTAGTATCAAAGAAATAATTTAATATGGGAATGTAAATTGGTACAGCCTCTGTGGAGAGCAGTCTGGAAAACTCTCAGAAGGCTAGACATGGACCTTCCATATGATCCAGTAATTCCTCTCCTGGGCTTATACCCAAGGACTCCATAACACCCAACCAAAAAGAGGTGTGTACTCCTATGTTCATTGCAGCACAATTCATAATAGCTAAAACCTGGAAGCAACCCAGGTGCCCAACAACAGATGAGTGGCTGAGAAAGCTGTGGTATATATACACAATGGAATACTACGCAACTATCAAGAACAATTAACCCACTTTCTCTGACCCATCTTGGACAGAGCTAGAAGGAATTATGTTAAGTGAGCTAAGTCAGAAAAATAAAGATGAGTATGGGATGATCCCACTCATCAACAGAAGTTGAGTAAGAAGATACGAAAGGGAAACTAAAAGCAGGACCTGATCAAATTGTAAGTAGGGCACCAAAGTAAAAACCCTGTGTTGAGGGGTAGACATGCAGCTTCCTGGGCCAGTGGGGGGTGGGAGTGGGTGGAAGGGATGGGTCACAGTCTTTTGGTGGTGGGAATGGTGTTTATGTACACTCCTAGCAAAATGTAGACATATAAATCACTAGTTAATTAATACAAGAGGGGGAAAATTAATTGTATGTCTCAAAGTTTTTCTAAACACAAACTGAATCTTTTTAATATATAGACTGTGTATTTGATATGCGGACTCTCTCAAAAGCCTAAACCAAGTAGATCAGAAGCAACCAATAGCACAGCTATACACAAGATACTGGGTACTGTACAACAAACCATAACAAAAGAACTTTTCAAAGTTAACCCAATTACCAAATAATGTGATGATAACATTAACTATCGATTGTCTTTTTGAACCATAAGCCAGCAGGAACCTCACATCTCCACTATAGACTCTACTTCCCCCAGTCCTGGAACCCTTGGATAGGGCCCACTTTCCCGTATGCCTCTCCCAATCCAAACTAAATAATATTGCATCCGCCGATCACAACCTAACCAACGCAACGATTGCCACCTCAATATGCTTCACTTCAGACTGTGTCCAGAGAATTCACGTGTGGAATGACAACCCTTCAGCTTCATTACTCGGGTGAGACCTTTCCTTTCACAGTATACTCTAATTTCATCTCAGGTGGTGGTTCACTTTCTAACAAAGTCCCAAAACCTAGATATACACCAGTTTCTGTGAGAGAGAGCGCTTATCTTCACACATATCCATAAACTAATGCAAAATATATACCTGAAAGCAGAAGTACACTAGAGTTTGCAGTGAGTACCTCCCTAACACTTCCTCTCCACTATTCCAAGCTTTGGGTCCATGATTGCTCAACAATTTGTTTGGCTTCGTATGTCAACTCTCTTTACAATCACCAGGTTCCAGATGCCATCAGGATTGAAGACCTTCCCTGGATTGAAGATGCTTTCCCTGGATTAAAGACCCCACCAATATGTCCTGGAGCTCCGCTTCCCCAGAGACACACCCTACTAGGGAAAGAGAGAGGCAGACTGGGAGTATGGACCGACCAATCAACACCCATGTTCAGCGGGGAAGCAATTACAGAAGCCAGACCTTCTACCTTCTGCAACCCACAATGACCCTGGGTCCATGCTCCCAGAGGGATAGAGAATGGGAAAGCTATCAGGGGAGGGGGTGGAATATGGAGATTGGGTAGTGGGAATTGTGTGGAGCTGTACCCCTTCCACCCTATGGTTTAGTTAATTAATCCTTTCTTAAATAAAAAAGAAATAGGGGTGCCAGAAGATGGCGGACTGAGAAGCTGCTAGTGGCTTGAGCTCTGATCACAACTTCTGGAAACGGTAGGATTTTCTGCCTTTAGCAGGCCAGTCAATAAGGGGTCCTAGCAGTGACACCAAGGAGGTGACTATAACTTAATTTGGGTCAAGAATTAGAGTAGAAGTGGCGTGGACTAGTGGGCGGGCTGCTCCAGACTTCCCAGGCTGCAGCAGGCAAGGCGGGTGCGCTGGGCATTGTCCTCGGCCCGGGAAGGCGGCTCCTCCGCCGGTTGCATAGAGCTGCTGGGCGGCCGTCAGGAGACCGGGAGGGAGCACTGTAGCTCGGGGGCTTCCTCTTGGGAGTCTCCGGGGACCACCGCGACCCTGAGGGCGGATCCGAGGACATCCTTGAGTACAGCTCTCATTGGATTAAAAGGACTTGGAGCTAGTTTTCATCTTTGAGAAATCCTTTAAAAAAGCTTCAGGTGGGGGGTTCCCCGGAAGATGGCGGACTGAGAAGCTGCTAGCGGCTGAGTTCTAACCATATCTCCTGGAAAAGGTAGGATTTTCTGCCTTTAGCAGGCCAGCCAATAAGGGGTCCTAGCGGCGACACCAATGATGTTTCTATAACTTAATTTGGGTTAAGAATTAGAGTAGGGAAAAAAGGGGGAAAAAAAAAAAAGGAAAAAAAAATTTTTTTCTTCCTTTTAATTTTTAAGCATACCTCCTTCCTGCCCCCGCCCATAACCAGTCCTTTTCTTTACCAAATTGCTGTCCCACCAGGGAGTATCATTAATTCTAAGTCTATACCCTTCTGAAACCTCTGGCCTTTTTTCTTTCTAAGTAGCCAACCCCCCCACCTCACCCCACATAGCTAATTAAATAATTAAAAATAAATACATTTAAAAAAACCCTTTCCTTTCACTGCCCTTTTATGACTGTTTTTTTTCTTATCTTTTTCTTTTTCTCTCTCTCTCTTTTTTTTTCTTTTTCTCATTCTTGTCATCCCTTCTTCCTTAATCCTACAGCTTCCAAAGTCATAACCCCCAGCCCCCACACCAACAAACAGTGTGCTTTTTTGAATTCACTGATACACATTTGGGAATTTCCTTACACTGCTCTTTAATTACAGCTCTTTTTCTTACCTTTTCCCTTTTCTCTCTCTTGTCTCTCCCTCTCTCTTTTTTTTTTTCTTTAATCTTCTCATACACTTCTTCCTTCTTCTTTGCCTGTCTGAATTTGTGAATTATTTTGGGGATGAAATCTGACTCAGAGTGGACTTTCTATGTGTGTATCTCTGCTCTAGTTCCCTTTCCCCTCTTGTTACCCCTAGAATATACAGTGGATAGTAGATTTGCATAACTGTATATTCGTGCTATCCTTTCTTTTCTCTTTCTTCACTGGGATTTGGTTACTATTTTTTCATGGATTGGAGAAATTTTTTAGCTAACTGGTAACGATTAAACTACTTCAATACATGCTTCAGTTGCTACTGTAATCCCTGAGGTTGGTGAGTGCAATTGTCATAAAGGTGTTTACTACAGGGTTACTTGTACTCAAGACACAACAACTGAGGAACAACAGAGCATAAAAAAAGAGAAAGAAACACATAAATCAAAAAAATGGGTAGAACAAAAACAAATAAAACTGCTACTCCAATGAATGAAGACAAGAGCCCAGAAGAAACTACAAATCAGCCAGAAGTAACCATAGATAAGAAAAGTATGCAAGCAATAATAAGCATATTAATCACAGAAATGAAAACAACATTGCAGGAAAGGAATGGCAGTATTAGGGAAACAACAGTTGAGACCCCCAAGGAAAATACTGATTATCTTGAGGCAATTAGAGAACTGAAAGATGAAATAGCTGTAATGAAGAAAGAAGCTGAGGCAAGGGAAAGCAGACTAACAGAAGCAGAAAACAGAATTAGTCAGACAGAGGATGAGTTAGAGAAAACAAAGAAAGAGGTGAAAGAGCTTAAAAAGAGATTGAGAGACACTGAAAACAACAACAGAGACATATGGGATGATCTCAAAAGAAGTAACATTCGTATAATTGGCCTGCCATAGGAAGAAAGAGAGGAAGGGGAAGAAAACATTCTAGAGGAAATAATACAAGAAAAATTCCCAGACCTGAATAACAGAAAGGACATCAAGATTCAATAGGCCCAGAGAGTACCAAACAGAATCAGCCCAGACCTGAAGACACCAAGACACATCATAGTCACAATGAGAAGAAGTAAGGATAAAGAAAGGATCCAAAAGGCTGCAAGACAGAAACAAAAAGTCACATACAAGGGAAAACCCATAAGATTATCTGCAGACTTCTCCACTCAAACTCTAAAAGCCAGAAAGGAGTGGCAAGATATCTATCAAGCCCTGAATGAAAAAGGGTTTCAACCAAGGATAATATATCCTGCTAGACTTTCATTCAAATTAGATGGAGGGATCAAAACCTTCTTAGATAAACAACAGTTAAAGGAGGCAACCATCACCAAGCCGGCCTTGAAAGAGGTTCTGAAAGACCTCTTATGAACAAGAACATCACTATAATACTTGCAATATATCAGAGCAAACAATTTTTTTTTAACAATGGCAATACAATACATTAAATCCATAATATCAATAAATTTCAATGGCTTAAACTCACCCATCAAAAGGCACAGGGTGGGGGGATGGATCAGAAAACATAACCCAACCATATGCTGCTTGCAAGAATCCCATCTGTCACAACAAGATAAACACAGACTTAAAGTGAAAGGATGGAAAACTATCATACAGGCTAACGGACCACAAAAAAGGGCAGGAACAGCCATTCTCATCTCAGACACGATAGATTTTAAATTAAATAAAGTAATAAAAGATAGGCAAGGACATTACATAATGATTAGAGGATCAATCAACCAAGAAGACTTAACAATTATTAACATCTATGCACCCAATGAGGGACCATCTAAATACATTAAGCACCTACTGAAAGAATTTCAAAAATACATCAATAGTAATAAAATAATAGTGGGAGACTTCAATATCCCACTCTCACACTTAGACAGATCAACAAAGCAGAGAACCAATAAAGATACAAGAGAATTGAATGAAGAGATCGACAGACTAGACCTCTTGGACATTTTCAGACTCCTCCACCCCAAAAAACTGGAATACACCTTCTTTTCAAATCCACATAACACATACTCAAGGATAGACCACATGTTAGGCCACAAAGACAGCATCAATAAATTCAAGAGCATTGAAATCATCCCAAGTATCTTCTCAGACCACAGTGGAGTAAAACTAACATTTAACAACAAACAGACAATTATTAAAAGTCACAGAATTTGGAAACTAAACAACACACTCCTTAAGAACCACTGGGTCAGAGACTCACTCAAGCAGGAAATTCAAATGTTACTGGAAACTAATGAAATTGAAGACACAACCTATCAAAACATTTAGGACACAGCTAAAGCAGTAGTGAGAGGGAAACTTATAGCCATACAATCACATATTAAACACCAAGAAGAAGCGCAAATGAATGAACTTACAGCACACTTCAAGGACTTAGAGGAAGAGGAACAAAGGAACCCTAAAGCAACCAGAAGGACAGAAATCACTAAAGTTAGAGCAGAAATAAACAACATCAAAAATAAAAGAACCATACAAAAGATCAATGAAGCCAAATGTTGGTTCTTTGAAAGATTAAACAAAATTGACAAACCCTTAGCCAGAATCTCCAAACAAAAAAAAAGAGAAGATTCAAATTAATAGAATTGTAAACGATGGAGGAGATATCACAACTGACACCACAGAAATCCAGAGAATCCTGCGAAACTTCTATAAAGAACTGTATGCCACCAAGCTAGAAATCTGGAAGAAATGGAACAATTCCTAGAAACATATGCCCTTCCAAAACTGAACCAAGAAAAACTACAAAATCTAAATGCACCAATCACAGACAAAGAAATTGAAACCGTTATTAAGAATCTCCCCAACAACAAAAGTCCTGGACCAGATGGCTTCACAAACGAATTCTACAAAACTTTCAGGAAACAGTTAATACCCATACTTCTTAAGCTATTCCATAAGATTGAAGAAACAGGACTACTCCCTTCCACCTTCTATGAATTCAACATCACCCTGATACCAAAAGCTGATAGGGACAGAACAAAAAAGGAAAACTACAGACCAATATCTCTGATGAACATTGATGCCAAAATATTAAACAAGTTCTTTGCCAACCGGATACAGCAACATATCAAAAAGATTGATCATCACGACCAAGTGGGATTCAACCCAGGAATGCAAGGCTGGTTCAACATCAGTAAGTCAATCAATGTCATTCACCACATCAATAAAAGCAAAGCCAAAAACCACATGATTATCTCAATAGATGCAGAGAAAGCCTTTGACAAAATCCAACACCCATTCATGCTGAAAACTCTACAAAAAATGGGAATAGATGGGAAATTCCTCAAGATAGTAGAATCTATATATAGCAAACCTACAGCCAACATCATACTCAATGGACAGAAGCTGAAAGCATTCCCCCTCAGTTTGGGGACTAGACAGGGTTGTCCACTGTCACCATTACTCTTCAACACAGTATTGGAAGTTCTTGCCATAGCAATCAGGCAAGAGAAAGAAATCAAAGGAATACAGATTGGAAGGGAAGAAGTCAAGCTCTCACTATTTGCAGATGATATGATAGTATACAGAGAAAGACCTAAAGAATCCAGCAGAAAATTACTGGAAGTTATTAGGCAATATAGCAAGGTATCAGGCTACAAAATCAATGTACAAAAATCAGTGGCATTTCTTTATGCAAACACTAAATCTGAAGAAGAAGACATCCAGAAATCACTCCCATTTAGTGTTTCAGCAAAATCAATCAAATACCTAGGGAAAAAGTTGAACAATAAGTGAAAGACTTGTATTCTGAAAACTATGAGTCGCTACTCAAGGAAATAGAAACTGATACCAAGAAATGGAAATATATCCCATGCTCATGGATTGGAAGAATAAATATCATCAAAATGAATATTCTCCCCAGAGCCATATACAAATTTAATGCAATACCCATCAAAGTTCCACCAAGCTTCTTTAAGAGAATAGAACAAACACTACAATCATTTATCTGGAACCTGAAAACACCTAGAATTGCCAAAACCATCTTGAGGAAAAGAAACAGAAATGGAGGCATCACACGCCCAGACCTTAAACTATATTATAAAGCCATCATCATCAAAACAGCATGGTACTGGAACAAAAATAGAAACACAGACCAGTGGAACAGAATTGAAAGCCCAGAAATAAATCCCAACACCTATGGTCATCTAATCTTTGATAAGGGGGCCCAAAGGATTAAATGGAAAAAGGAGGCTCTCTTCAATAAATGGTGCTGGGAAAACTGGGTTGAAACATGCAGAAGAATGAAATTGAACCACTTTATCTCACCAGAAACAAAAATCAACTCCAAGTGGATCAAAGACCTAGATGTCAGACCAGAAACAATCAAATACTTAGAGGAAAACATTGGTAAAACACTTTCCCACCTACACCTCAAGGACATCTTTGATGAATCAAACCCAATTGCAAGGAAGACTAAAGCAGAAACAAACCAATTGGACTACATCAAATAGAAAAGCTTCTGCACATTTAAAGAAACTATTAAACAAACAGAGAGACCCCTCACAGAATGGGAGAAGATCTTCACATGCCATACATCAGACAAGAAACTAATCACCAAAATATACAAAGAGCTCAGCAAACTTAGCACCAAAAAAGCAAATGACCCCATCCAAAAATGGGCAGAGGATATGAACAAAACATTCACTACAGAGGAGATCCAAAAGGCTAACAAACATATGAAAAACTACTCTAGGTCACTGATTGTCAGAGAAATGCAAATTAAGACAAAACTAAGATACCACCTCTCTCCTGTAAGAATGGCATACATCAAAAAGGACAGCATCAACAAATGTTGGAGAGGATGTGGGGACAGAGGAACCCTTTTACATTGCTGGTGGGAATGTAAATTGGTCCAGCCTCTGTGGAGAGCAGTCTGGAAAACTCTCAGAAGGCTAGACATGGACCTTCCATATGATCCAGTAATTCCTCTCCTGGGGTTATACCCCAAGGACTCCATAACACCCAACCAAAAAGAGGTGTGTACTCCTATGTTCATTGCAGCACAATTCATAATAGCTAAAACCTGGAAGCAACCCAGGTGCCCAACAACAGATGAGTGGCTGAGAAAGCTGTGGTATATATACACAATGGAATACTATGCAGCTATCAAGAACAATGAACCCACCTTCTCTGACCCATCATGGACAGAGATAGAAGGAATTATGTTAAGTGAACTAAGTCAGAAAGATAAAGATGAGTATGGGATGATCCCACTCATCAACATAAGTTGAGTAAAAAGATCTGAAAGGGAAACTAAAAGCGGGACCTGATCAAATTGTAAGTAGGGCACCAAAGTAAAAACCCTGTGGTGAGGGGTAGACATGCAGCTTCCTGGGACAGTGGGGGGTGGGAGTGAGTGGGAGGGATGGGTCACAGTCTTTTGGTGGTGCGAATGGTGTTTATGTACACTCCTAGCAAAATGTAGACATATAAATCAGTAGTCAATTAATATGAGAGGGGGAAAATCAATTGTATGTCTCAAAGTTTTTCTAAACACAAACTGAATCTTTTTAATATATAGGCTGTGTATTTGATATGCGGACTCTCTCAAAAGCCTAGACCAAGTAGATTAGAAGCATCCAATAGCACAGCTATATACAAGATACTGGATACTGTACAGCAAACCATAACAAAAGGACTTTTCAAAGTTAACCCAATTACCAAATAATGTGATGATAACATTAACTATCGATTGTCTTTTTGAACCCTAAGCCAGCAACCTCACTTCTTCACTATAGAGCCCCTACTTCCCCCTGTCCTGGAACCCTTGGATTGGGCCCACTTTCCCGTATGCCTCTCCCAATCCATACCAAATAATATTGCATCCGCCGATCACAACCTAACCAACGCAACGATTGCCACATCAACATGCTTCACCTCAGACTTTGTCCAGAGACTTCACGTGTGGAATGACAACCCTTCAGCTTCATTACTTGGGTGAGACCTTTCCTTTTATAGTACACTCTAATTTCATCTCAGGTGGTTCACTTTCTAACAAAGTCCCATAACCTAGATATACACCAGTTTCTGTGAGAGAGAGCTTATGTTCACACGTATCCACAAACTACTGCAAAATATATACCTGAAAGCAGAAGTACACTACAGTTTGCAGTGAGTACCTCCCTAACACTTCCTCTCCACTATTCCAAGCTTTGGGTCCATGATTGCTCAACAATTTGTTTGGCTTCATATGTTAACTCTCTTTTCAATCACCAGGTTCCAGATGCCACCAGGATGCTGGCCAGGCTTCCCTGGATTGAAGACCCCACCAATGTGTCCTGGAGCTCAGCTTCCCCAGAGACCCACCCTACTAGGGAAAGAGAGAGGCAGACTGGGAGTATGGACCGACCAGTCAACGCCCATGTTCAGCAGGGAAGCAATTACAGAAGCCAGACCTTCTACCTTCTGCAACCCTCAATGACCCTGGGTCCATGCTCCCAGAGGGCTAGAGAATGGGAAAGCTATCATGGGAGGGTGTGGGTTATGGAGATTGGATGGTGGGAATTGTGTGGAGTTGTACCCCTCCTACCTTATGGTTTTGTTAATTAATCCTTTCTTAAGTAAAAAAAATTAAAAAATAAATAATTTAATATTAGTCTTTGATTATTGTGAGGATCAAATGGAATGACATTTAGATTCAATAGTATATGACTTATTACAAATTAGAATCTCATTAAGTGTTTCCACCATTGCTGTTGGTGGTATTTTAAATAATGTACTACATTAAGATATAAAGTGATAAAAAGCTAAGAACAGTGAAAAAATCATGGTAATTTTGTCCAATATGGATCATGCTAAGAAAAACGAGTAGTATATGATGGGTCACAACATGCTGTGATACTTTACATCTATCTTAATCTCAAACTATTAAAATAGAGGCTCAACTTCAAGCAACTGCAGATTTCAGTCCATTGTAAAATAATCCTTATCATGATCTCTTGAGATAAAACACTCACAAACTATAAAGAATCTTCTACTATGGCTGATAAGTCTGAGAAGTCCCTTGAGAAAACAGATGGTACTTTATAAATAGGTTTTGAATCACTTGTTATATTATTATCAAACCAATGACCAAGTCCTTCTAAAGTTTGTTAATTTGAAAACGAATTGTGAAACAAAAGTATTCAAAGAGTGAGAACCAAAGCTTTCATATTAAAAGAAGCATAAGTTACATTTTTGATAAGATAGCTGAAATTGCAGTAATTTTATTGCCTATAAGGATATATAAAAAGCCATGTATGTATGTCTATGTAGGTGTCTGTTTGTAAAAGAAGCAATGAATTAAAAAAAAAGAAGTGGAGGTACAGTAAAAAGTGTGGGAAGAAATTAAAACAGTTGAATATTTCTCTGAAATTTGTAATTGTAAGAGTTATCTTTTTTCTAAGAGTAATCTTAAGAAAAAACATAAAATCTATTTCAAATAAAAATTCAATCAGCATATTTATTTCTGTGTCCTTAGCAAGAGAAATTTCATCTCTGATTTATAAGCAGGTCATTCTCATATACTAACTGACACCAGATCTTGACAGAAGACTAAGCCTAAGAATTAGCTGTACTTATCAAATACACTCTTGAAACATTTTTAAACTAATTTTACTATTTTAATAATTGCTAAGAACGGTGACCTTAGAGAGAATACATTTCAGATAAATTCCTGGAGATGTTTCTTTATCAGATGCAGTTCAAAAAAAGAAAAATTTAACTACTGTATCATCATGTTTTAACAAATACCTTGACTTTGCATGTCTTTCTCCTGTTTTCATTTCTTCCGCTTAATATTCAGTGAATGAACCTAACTATATCACTCACAAGTCCCTTCCTAGCATATCAATATAGTATATTTTGCTAAATAATATCATTCATTCATTCAGTAAATATTAAATTCCAGGTACCACACTGATTCTGAGAACATGAAGACAAGCGTTAGGTGGACCCTGATCTGTATGAAAGAGACAAAGAAAAGAAAAGCAGCATAGCGAGTAAAGAGATCACATTTAATAATAATTAGCACTATGAGGAAAATGAAATGGTTGATGCAAGAGAGCAATATAATGATTTAAAAACATACTGCCAGTTTTACATATATGAATCTATTTCGGCATCAGATTTCCTAAAGGGGATATTAAAACAGTAATACTTCCTTCCCTGCTTGCCATATTCATATTCATCACCTCACTGAAAGCACATTTGCCTTATCGCTAATAAAAACAATAGTTGGAGAAAGACCATCATGCCAGCACAACAATGTTGAGTATAAGAAATTCCAAAAATACAGAATATATTTCAAGTTACTGGTTTTCCATATGGCTAGAGGCAACAAGGTATAATCTTGAGACGTCAATAGGGGCCCGCGGTTGTGCAGCCTGTTAAGCACACATGGCCTGAGAAGTAAATAATGGACACTAGCTAGTCATGTGCATAACTTTCTCTGGCTCTTACCCTATATTTAAAATAAGGGTTTTTACTGTTGTTGTTGTTGTTTAATCTATTAATATTACCGTCTAGATTTCAGAAAACAGACTCCAAAGAGATAATGGACATAGCCTATGGCTGTATTTTAACTTTGGGGACCACCATACAGTTAAATTCTATCATTCTAAACATGTTCTCTCTACCTGAAATGAGCAATCATGAATGTTAATTCCATAATTTCCAAGGACTTGCTTCCGTTCTCTGTTAACCTTGGTAAGTCAATGTGCAATTATCACCTAAAAGACTTATGGCATCATTCAGAAACTATATTTTAGTTCTTTCTTTCTAAGTCAACTATTCAACTACAAGATCCTTGAGTATAGTAAACTTTATCAGATATGCATCATAAGTATTGACAGATATTCAAAAAGTCAAAAGGCAGTTGAATGTATGGGTCTGTGGTTACACAGAAAAGTCTATGCATGATAAATTAGTGCATATATAACATAATGTATTATGTATTATTTACAGAATATAATATAAAAGAACAATTAAAATTACAAAAGGAGAGTAAATAAAGTCAATAAAAAGAAGGCTTGAGCCTGGGTCCTGGCCGTTGATAATGTTTGATCTCAACTTGTGCTACCAACTGGTCCTAAAAGTTGGTAACTTTTAAACAGTTCACATTCTAATACAACAGTGAGACATCTCATACATTGCATATATATTGGTAAATTAACATTTAAAAATTTTACACTAATAAATGATGTAATATGGTCAAGAACATGACAAAAAATACACAGAGCATTAAAAACACCACATATAATCAGTGATTATTAAAGTGCAGAAGTCACTATAATGCAAGAAAAATAATAATTTAGCCCATTTAAGCTATGCATAGGGGCAGACATATTGAAATATTGACAGTCACTTATATAGATTATTGGTTTTATCATTTACCTTGATCACAAATTTAGAAAATTACTGTGGTCCGGGAGGTGGCACAGTGGCTATGGAACTAGACTCTCAAGTATGAGGTCCTGAGTTCAATCCCCGGCAACACATAGACCAGAATGATGTCTGGCTCTTTTTCTCTCTACTCCTATCTTTCTCATTAATAAACAGATAAAATCTTTTTTAAAAAAGAAAGAAAGAAAACTAGTAACTTTGTGTGTAAAGCACCAGAAACATACAGCAATCTTTTAATTTTTTAAAAATATTTTCATTGATTTATTGGAAAGAAACAGCCAGAAATTGAAAGGAGTGGGGAGACAAAAAGGGAAAGAGACAGAGAGACACCTGCACCCCTACTTCACTATTCACAAAGCTTTCCCCTTGCAGGTGGGGACCAGGAGCTTGGACCTGGGTCCTTGTCCTTGTAACATGTGCTCAATCAGCTGTACCATCAACCAGCCCCATACATCAGTCTCAAAGAATAGAATATACTGGAGTTAATGAAACACTTAAAATACTGACTGAATTTAGGATATAGTGAAAGTCCTTTCTTCTTGTCATGCTTTGCCTGTCTTCTATTAACATTTATTTCTTTATGTATGTATTTATTGAGAGACACAGCATCTGAAAATGAGAGAGATCAGAGAACTCCTCTAGCATATGTGATACTAAGTATTAAACTTAGGGTCTCAGGTTTTCAAAGAAAGTTTTGTTCCCACTGAATCACCTCCCTATAAGTAGCTTCACTTATATTCTATTTTATATTGTTTTAGATACTTACAGAAAGCAGATAGGAAGGAGGAGGGAAGGAGAGAGGTAGAGGGACAGAGATTGTGTGTGTGTGTGTGTGTGTGTGTGTGTGTGTGTGTGTGTGTGTGTGTGTGTGTAAAAGAAGCCATAACACTAAAGTGTCCTACAGTGTAGTTGGAGGCAGACTGGAGTCACGTACATGGCAAAGCAACACTCTATACAAGTGAGTATTTCACTGACCCCATTTGTGTTTTAAAAAATAATAGCTTAATATAACCAGTGCCACCTTTTCATATTCCACTTCATACTGTGTCCAGAGATGCCAGGTGTGGGAAGTCAACCCCAGCTCCAATACTTGGGTAAAACTTTTCCTAGCACATAGCACTCCTTAGTTCCTTTTAGGGTGGTGCATTTCCTAACAAAGTTATAGAACCTAGATATAGTGCAGGGCCCATGCATGATAGGACACATGTATACAGGTATTCATACGTAGAATGAATAGGACACCTGTACACAGGTATTCACACTTAGAATGCATTTTTGCTGTTGTTTTTTATTTAAAAGTTTATGTTATTTCAAAAGTGAGTTATGAGATTTGATGGGACAAGCAAGTTATAAACTATAATTGGCATCAGCATTATGACTTAATATACTTTCCCAGAAGATTATTTAATAGTAATCGGTCTTTTCATATTATTTTTCTTTCATTTTCTCCCGATTTGATTTATTTTATTCTACGTCATTTTGTTGATATCTTGTTTTGTCTCCATATAACACTTAAAAATCAAAATTAAAAAGAAACAATAGAAGTGATTAGAAAGTAACAGCAAACAGATCCAATTACATGAAACTGAGCACTCAAAAAATAGTTGTCCTCTATCTCAGTAGATCATCTTCTGCCCAGTGTTTAGCTTCTAAAAAGACAACAACTTCCCCTGATAAAAGAAGGGGTGCCTACTCTCCAATGAGAGCAATGGGGAGCCCTTGGGGGGACAGCTGTTGGTGCCAGATGGCTCTCATATCTATTGTTTTATGGAGGGATTGTTTAAGTGCTTCAAAGATCCTATTTCATGCTTAGTGCAATTTACTCAGTGCACTCATAAAGAGAAATTTACAATTAAATAACAGAAACTACACAGACACTGAACCCCTAATCTACCTTCTCTTTTGGCTACAAGTGATGTAATGATTACAATGACAATTCATTTAAAAAAATAATAAAGGGAGTATCTTTCACACTGACTGTGCTCAAAGTGTTGGGGAAAAGGTCAAAACATACAAGAATGGGTATTAGTAACAGTCAATGCTTATTTGAACAAAAACAGTGAAGATGAAACTACTGCTAAGAATCACTATTTGTTTAGTAAGCATCCTTAGACTTCCCTGAAATTGAAGTTTTAACATTGCCACTAAATCTGTTATCTTTAATAGAATAGACTCTGATATCAACAGATCAGATAAGTGGAATTTTAGAAAGACAGAGTTTACTTCTTCATATGCCACTACTATTTATTTATTCAAGTTTTAAACTTTATATGCCTAAGGGGCATAGAGAAACTCTGTATAGTGGCTAGTCAAGGAAAAGGAATGGAGTATGTAATTATTTTCAAGTTTATTTATTTTTGTATCTCAGTTTTATTGATTGTGGGTTTTAAATACAAGCAATGTTAAAATGTACATTTCAGTAGGAATAAAATATCTTGGCTCAAAGAAGAATGAGAAATAGGAATAAATTTTCATTTGAATTCAATATTGTTAATGCAAGTTACATGTACATAGTCTTATTCTCTCCACAGAGGTTGTACTCTAAATTGAAATGTCATTGATATACTTTTATAAATTAGAAGTGCTAGTTCATGTATATTTTATTCTCTATACCAATCCTTTTAGGATATAATTAAATGCAAACAAACAGAAAAGAACTAACTGGAATCAATGTGTCCTTCTGAATGACATATCCTTCATACTTGTGAAGCCATCTCATCATCTAGACTATTGCACTCATGCACATAAATTTGACAAGGTTGGTTGATTTCTTTCCAATACCATTTACATTTAGAACTCTGTAGCCTTATAACTTTTTTCTACCAATTTATAAATGCTTCAATTAAAATGAAAGCAAAATTATCCATTTTTCCCCCAAAGCACAGGTTAATATTTTGGTTATCTGTGTGCCTCATTGTTGACATGGAGCTTTCAGAAATAAACTGAAATATAAGGCATATTTTGTTGTATTTTTAGAAGCATTCAGTTAGGATACTCTCATGCTGTCAGTGGGATCATCTTTCACTCAGGCCACTTAAGCCAATATATGGATAAAATGATTCATCACTTCAACTCCACAAGCCATTATTTCTAATTAAAAACTACCCCATAAATATCTATTTTATTGTGGCATCTGTGTGGTAAATAAATTTAAGCCATCAGTAAAACTTTCACCAAGAAAATTACCTTAAAAATTACTTCATTTCCAAGTGTATCTTCCTAATTAAAATGACTACTTCTCGTTCACATTTCTGGACTGTAATTTATAATATCTTGAGAGCCTGGATATCTAGCACTTAGGCAAGATAGTGCCCTAATTTCTTAAATCATGTTATCTGCAAAGAACAGAAATACTCTTTAAGCATTCATTGAACATGTAAAAAATTATGAGACTCTATAAAGTTATCTTGTGTTCAAAGCAAAAACAAAGAAGCTTACAGAATTACATAATCATTTCCCCAATTTTTTTTGCCTCCAGGGCTATTGCTGGGGCTCGGTGCCTGCACTATAAATCCACTGCTCCTGGAGGTTATTTTTTCCCTTTTGTTGACCTTGTTGTTTATCATTGTTGTGGATATTATTATTGTTGTCACTGCTGTCACTGTATAGGACAGAGAAACCGAGAGAGGAGGGGAAGACAAAGAGGGGGAGAGAAAGATAGACACCTGCAGACCTGCTTCACTGTTTGCAAAGCGACCCTCTGCAGATGGAAAGTTGGGGGCTCAAACCAGGATTCTTATCCTGTCCTTGTGCTTTGCACCATGTGTGCTTAATCCACGGTGCTACCACCTGACCACTCCATGTCCCTAATTCTCAACAGCAGTGAAGTAAAATGCAACTTAGTTTACTTGGTAAAAATATCATGTGCAGTAGCTAGATCAGAGAAGTAGCTCACCAGAGAGATGTGCCTTTCCCAGTGTATGGTCCAGTTTCAAGCTCCAAACAACTTTGGAAAAGCTATAGTGCCTCTTATAGAAGGCTCTGGAACTGTAATCTATTTGCCTCTTAGACTGGATCTCCCTCTTTTTCTCTGAAAAGTTTAGCTAAGAGAAGTGAAAGCATGCAGGGGCAAGAAGGACCTGAAAGCCCAAAAAGTAGAGATGATACATGAACCCCATTACTCCTGAGAGCTAAAGTCCAGTGTCTTTTTCTTAAAATGGTTACTTAATATCTGCTGGCTTCTCCATCCTCTTAGCTTTTCAGCTTGCTTTGTATTCATCTCTCTTTCTTAACAATTAGTTTTTCTTTGATACAAAAGATGATGGCTGATCTTTCTTTAAAACAAAGTCCATTTTTGCTGTCTACTGGAAGTAGTTCTTTAAGCAACACAATTTTCTTTGAGAAATCTTATTTAAAATAGTCACTAGTATCATACATGTTCATTTGAAAGGATTTCCCCTTGTCCTATTTTTAACATGATAAATATGTGAAGAAACACTAAACAATGTGGATTTATGAATGCCAAAGTGTTTTAAAACTAATGATTTGAAACCTTAATGCACATCCACATTATGAAAGCTTCTAATGTGGAAGTTATCATGTAAGCAAGCATTGAAGAGAATAGAAAGGTACATCTGAAACATTTTTCAACTATTTACTCACATTTAATGTTGTTAAGCAGAAGTGTGTGTGTGTGTGTGTGTGTGTGTGTGTGTTCAAACCTGAGCTCAGCTCTGACTTGTGGTGGTGCTGGGGATTGAACTTGAGATCTCTGGTGCTTCAGACATGGAAGTGTTTTTGCAAAGCCACCATTTAATCGTCCTGCTTCTGAGAGATACTATTTCAAATATCTAAATTAATTTTCTTCTCTGAAAATATAAAAATTAGCATAGCCATAATTTTCCCAAAACTCTACTTGTGCATAGCATACATACTTACATATTTGTCATCTAAGCTATGAATTTTGAGAAATATATAATGATAGTGCTACAATCAAAATAAGGTGTTAAAAGGTATGGCCTAGTGTTGGTACGCATGAGACCCCTTCTGTTTCATTTGGTTTAAATCCCCCCTGCTTAACACTATTCTATTTACATAACCACTTCATTCTATTTACATAACCGCTGTTAACAAGCACCACCCTCCCTCCAGGGCATTGGTTCAATCCCCACTGTTTCATGATATATTTTTGCTCCACCCCCTCTCCTTGTCACACCCTGATCCTCTCCTTGTCACACTCTGATTGTCACCAGTCACTTTTCTCTCCACCCTCTCTATGTCACATCCTGTTTCCACCCTACTTGGCAAGTATATATAAAGACAGCATTGTGAGTTTTACAGTCCTTGAGTTTAGCTTAGCTCGGCTTAGATTGTGCTGCGTCCTGCATGAATAAAGAGATACTGCCTACAGCTCAACCATGAGTCCCTGGTCGTCTGTTACCCGCCCGTGAAGCTAGCCCGGCGAAAACAACATAGCCCGTCGAAAACAACAGCCTAGAATTTCTAATTACAATGACTAAATGTAAACAAATATCTGGGGCTGGGTGGTGGCACACCTGGTTGAGTGCACAGGTTATAATGTTCAAGGACCAAGGTTCAAGCCTCTATTTCCACCTGCAAGGGAAAAGCTTTGCAAGTGGTGAGGCAGTGCTGCAGGTGTCTCTCTTTCTCTCCCTTTCTATTTCCCCCTACCCTCTTGATTTCTGGCTATTCCTATCCAATAAATAACAATAATAAAAAATAAAAAAACAAATATCTGGATTAAGTTGAGATAATTCTCCTACATATTACATACTTCAAATGTTATGCATATAATATATCCAATTATATTTTCTTCAACTCCCTTAAGAAATTTAGGTTTTCAGTGCAGCTAATACAATTACATACTCAAGCACATTACTTTCATCAACACACACCAATGTGATAGAATAGACAGATACTGAGCAAAATAAAAATTCAGTCTTATTGAGTTTTGTCAACAGTATGCAGTTACTTCATATGATATGCTCTAATTCAAAGTGTTTTGTTTTAGAGATTTAATATATGTATGAGCTTATCAATGAATAAAGCTTATAGTGAGACCATTAAAAAGACTATCAATAAAAGAACTGTCAGGAAGAATAAAGTACTGTAAAAGCAAGAAGATTCAGACAATGCTCAAGACACAGGAGTAATGTACAAAGGTGATCTCAGGCTAAAATTTACCTAAATTTGATTGTTGGTATGCATGAGACCCCTTCTGTTTCATTTGGTTTAAATCCCCCCTGCTTAACACTATTCTATTTACATAACCACTTCATTCTATTTACATAACCACTGTTAACAAGTTCCACCCTCCCTCCAGGGCATCTGTGGTTCAGTGATAGGATTCTCGCCTAATCTTCCCCCTCTTTGTCACACTCTGATTTTCACCAGTCACTTTTCTCTCCACCCTCTCTATGTCACATCCTGTTTCCACCTTACTTGGCAAGTATATATAAAGACAGCATTGTGAGTTGTACTGTACTTTGAGTTTAACTTAGCTCGTCTTAGATTGTGCTGCGTCCTGCATGAATAAAGAGATACTGCCTACAGCTCAACCATGAGTCCCTGGTCGTCTGTTACCCGCCCGTGAAGCCAGCCCGGCGAAAACAACATAACCCGTCGAAAACAACAAATTTGCTGCTATTTCAAAGACAAAAGCTGGTCATATGTTCAGAGCTTGAAATGAGCTCAACTGTGAAATAGCAGGCAATTGCTATCTATGGCTTAGACTGGTAGGTGATTACATAATATCCACTCACTAGTTCCTTAGTAACAGCGCACTATTTCTTTAGTCTTACTAAAGTAAGACTAAAGAAGCCTTAGTCTCACTTTAAAAATAAATTGCATTTCCACTTCTTTACATGTGGGAGAACAAATAGCATCATTTAAACTAATGATAAAAGAGAAGGTTATTAAGCACAGAATCTAGAAAAACCTCCAAAATGTGTGGTCATCATAATGAAATGTGACTACAACTTCTCCTCCTCATCCTCCTTCCTCTTTATAATTTCTTTATTGCAGAATAATGGTTTACAGTGACTTCAACTTCTTCAACTTCCATTTACATCATAATGACTTATCACTTACTTTTTAAAGTTATATTGATTTATTGGATAGAGACAGCAAAAAATTGAGAAAGAAGGGGGCAATAGAGAGGAAGAGAGACAGAGACACCTGCAGCATTGCTTCACTGCTCACAAAGCTTTCCTTCTGCAGGTGGGGAGTCTGGAGTCTCTAATCTGGATCCTTGTACACTGTAACATGTGCGCTCAACCTAGGCCCCTTGACTAACCACTTAAATATGTGAGAATGAGGGTATGAATAACATGCCAACTTCCACTGAAGATACCTGGGTAAGATATAAAAAATGTCTACCTGTAAGTGATTAGGACCAATTTAAACTGCTATCTGATATAATTACCTAACATTTGTCATTCATATGTTCATTCACAGCACTATTTATGATAGATAAGGATGGGAAATAACTTACAGTACCCACTGACAAATGGATAGGAAGTTGTGGTACATTCATTCAATCAATGAAATACTGTAAGCCCAACATTTGTAACAACATGAATGAACTTAGAAGGTATTATGCTTAGTAAGATTAGTTAGACAGTGTGAAGATAAATGCTGTATGATTTCAGTCACATGAGGTATTGTAGTATGAAAGGATAAAGAATGAACTAAACTTTAAAAAATTAGGTAATAAGACTAAATGAGTGGTTACTGAAAGGGAAGTAAAGCAGAGGATAAATAATCAGGTAAAAGAGAAATCAATTGTATGCTGAAGGGTGCAGTTAAGACTTTTAGTAGTGAACATAGTGTAATGTATACAGATACTACTTATTATAATAATTACATATATTAATATATGTAATTATTATAATAATTATTAATTATTACTGGTTTTGAGCACCTGCTCCCCATCTGTAGTGGGAGCACTTCAAAAGCAGTGAAGCAGGTCTGCAGGTGTATATCTTTCCTATCTCTCTCTCTGGATCCTCTCCCTCTCAATTTCTCTCTGTCTTATCCAATAAAATGGGGGGGGAAAGGCTGCCAGGAGATAAACCTGGAGGCAAAAATTAATTAATTAACACATTAAAGATGCTCAAGTTGAGACAATTCAGTTTCATTGCTAATTATCCTCTTAAATTATTCTTTAAGCATAAGTTAGGGGGGCCCTCCTCAATCGCTATCAAACAGGCCATGGCCGGTGTGCCGCTATGTTCCATCGCTGGGGAGCGGGAGACGACCCGAACTGCCCCTGCGGCTACAGACAGACTATGACCCACTTAGTCAACGACTGCCACCTCTCCAGATGCAAAGGAGGTCTCGAAACTTTACATCAGGCTCAACCTGAAGCTGTTGACTGGCTACGGAAGAAGGGCAAATGCTAGAAGAAGAAGGGGGGGCCAGCTGGTGGCACACCTGGTTAAGTGCACATGTTACAATGCACAAGGACCTGGGGAAAACATCATGAACGGTGAAGCAGAGTTGCAGGTGTCTCTCTGACTCTCTCCCTCTCTATCTCCCCTGCCTCTCTTGATTTCTGGCTGTTTCTATCCGACAAATAAATAAAGATAATTAAAAAATAAAAATAAAATAAAAATTTAGGAACAATGAGATAACTCAATGAGAGTGAATGTCTTTCATCCCTAAGGCTCTGGGTTTTATCCGTAGGTACCATATATAATAGATACCACCAAAGACAACAGATACCACCAAGGACAATAAAACAGGTAGTTTTCTATTAGTTGTCAAGCAAAGCTTTGTTGTCTGTCCTCTGTTGCCTCTATAGCCCCCCTCCCTAAAAATGTAAAATAAAAATTGGGGCAAGGAGTCAGTATAGTGATTGTGTAAGGTCCCAGATTTATGTGCCACCACCACATAAAAAATAAGAAAATGATTTTTCAAACCTAGGAAATAAACTTAAAAGCACATTAGATTTAGTAAGAAGCAGTACAAATTGGTATTAGACAAAGTAAGCATTTTTCTCACTGAACATTCAAAAATTCAGCCTATCACAACTCAAATATAAATTTTAGTCTAAAACTGCATAGTCCTTTTAAGAAATTAAAGTATATCATTACTGACTCATTTCCACTTAAAAATTAACTTTAATAGTAAAGTCTCATGTAGATACTAGTGAATAAGGAGTATTGTCGTGAGACTTCTGACAGAAATTGAGGCAAAAGTCCACAGTCATTCCTCCTTGCCAATAAAAGCTCAAAAGTATATGATGGATTTCTGGCAATTCATTCTCATGAGCAGGGAATGATTTAAATTAGTCTCTATACTGTCTGGAATTAAGCAAGTCTTTACAAGTAGTACAGCAACAGAAAATAATGGATAGCCCATGGGAAGTTAAGTACCAGGTGTTGGGTCAGTAATATAACCTTCTCAATGGCTAACTGGGACCACCAAGATATGAAAAGCCACGTTGGTACATTTGGAATTCTTTGGAAACAAGAGAAGGGGAAATATCCACACACAAAAGACACACAGTAAACTTTAATAGCTTAATGTGATCTTTTCAAAACTCTTGTTGGATGCTAAATTCTGGGAAATTTCTCTGAAATTCTCAGATTAACTTTATAAATGTTACCTGCACTGTATATAATTTTTTCTTTATTGGGGGTTAATGGTTTGCATTTGACAGTAAAATATAGTACATGTTGGTACATGTGTAACATTTCTCAGCTTTCCAAATAACAATCTAAAGTCATCATATTCCTCCTCTGTCATCATGTTCCATGACCTGAGTCCCCACCCCCACCCCCGCAACCCCAAAGTCCTTTACTTTGGTGCAATACATTGCACCCTTAATTTTTACATTAATCTCTTTTCTTTTCCCTCCCTTAACCCTCATCCCCTGGTCTTCCTTCTTATTTCAAAATATGAGGTAATAGGAATTCACCACCATGGTATCTAGGTGGTTACTTATTTAAAGACACATTTCTCTGAAATACAGTTTACAAAATGTTACATAAAACTGATTTCAAATTTTGAGTCTGATTTGCAAAAGAATTTCTTCATTTACTTGCTTATTCACCCACTCTCAAGTGTATCATTCTGAGTAAATAAACAAACAAAAACATTTTTACATGAGAAGGTACACCAAAGGACGAAAGAATGTTTATCACTTTTAATAAAGGCTTTTGTGAACTTAATGGTAAAGTATCTATAGTCTATATGAACTAAGCCAGCCTCATTTTTTCCCCTTAAGATTTGAATCTCTGATGCTTTTCTCAAATCTTTCAAGTTGTTCTAAAAAGGTAACAGAGAAATTGTTGCTACAGAGTTTGGTTAGCATGGTAAAACAAGTATCAATATGAACTAAAAATCGGTATATACTGTTGTCACTTTCTTCTGCTACCTCATGACAACTCGTTTTTAAATTTTTTTTATTTATTTATTCCCATTTTTGTTGCCCTTTTTTTTAATTGTTGTAGTTATTGATGTCGTCGTTGTTGGATAGGACAGTATTCAAGACAACTTTTAAACACTATTAGAATGTTACAAATGAGGAGAAATATAAGAAGGTCGTACTTCCTTGAAGTCTGAGAACTTCATAATATGTAAAAAAAAAAAAAAAAAAGAAAGAAAGAAAAGAAGAAATAAAAGAAGGAAGGAAGGAAGGGAGAAAGAAAGAAAGAAAGAGAGAGAGAGGAAGAAAGAAGAAAAGAAAGAAAAGGCAATTATGCTTGGGAATTGTAGCATCCCCTCAACACCTCAACAGCAATTAACAGTAGAACTAGAATGAGCATGAATATAATAGAACAATTCTATTAAACAACTGATTCAACGGATATATATTTATAGGACACTTATCTAAATTAACAGAATGCACAATCCAACCAAACACCACAGAAGATTCACATATGTAGACTATATTGGAGATTTCAAAACACGAAAAAAAAAAAACAACCTAAAATCAGTCATCTGGTAAATGCAGACAGTATAGTGCACAAGAACTCAGGCTCAAGCTCCTAGTCCCCACTAGCAAAAAGAAAGTTTCATGAGTGAGTAGTAAAAAGCAGAGTTGAAGGTATCTCTGTCTCTTTCCCTTTCTCTGTCTTCACCTTTCCTAATTTCTCTCTGTCTCTATCCAATAATAAATAAGTAAAAAGATTTTTTGAAAATTATAAAAAAGAACTAAAATCATGCAATGTTTTCTGAATTTCAGTATTTCTGAGTTATGTCCATTTTGAATTTGTGAGTAATGATACTCTATTGAACTTACAACCTTATTACTGGAGTAAATGTTTTATCATTATGTAATGTTCCTCTCTGTCTCTAGAAAACATATTTGTTAAAAAATATTGGTATTGGTATATAGAACAAATAAAGCACTTAAAAGATTAAATATTATATTCACATATTATACTTTCAGATTTTGCCCATATCTTAAAAGTTTGGGATTATTTTATCATTACATATTTAAACAAAGGAAAAATAATTATCTGAAAGACTAATGACATATCAACTTCTGCAATATCAAATTAAGTTATATTTTAAGCATAAGATGTTAAAATAGTTTACTTTATTATTGGATATATATAGAGAGAGAAGTGGAAAGGGAAAGGGAAGAGAGAGAGAGAGGGAGAGAGAGGTAAGACACACCTGTAGCACTGCTTCACCATTCATGAAGCTTTCACACATGCAGATACTTGAACCTGGCCCTCTGCACATTGTAATGTGCACTTAACCAGGTGTGCCACTGCTAGTCCCCTATGTGTAAGTTTTAACATAATTTTTAAGTAACTGTCTACATAACTCTAACCTTGGCTTCTAATGGGAAAAAAGTATCTTAAGTTCTATATTATTGTGTAAAATTATAATGAAATATCTAATCTCTTGTTATACCATATTTATCCATATATACAAATTTATCACTACTAACATATTTAACTACCCAACTCAGGAATGTAATAAAACTTATACAATTAAGACTACAGTGATCATATCCATAACATACTATTTTGTTATTGTTAACCTAGCTTGTAATATGAAACCTTACACTCTATGTTATGACAGTTTGTTCCAAGGGATGATTTGTAGCACACAGTATACTGTTATTAGCTAAAGGAAATACCAGTGACATCATTTATCCATTACAGGAGATAAGCTCACCTATTAAACAATAATTCTAACAGTGTTTTATATTTTCCCTAACTTGCCAGGTCAAAGAAGTTGAAGAGAGTAGTTTCCTATGCAGTTAAACCATTTGAACTACACTGCCTGCCCAAATAGATATGCGTAATATTGCAAAGGTTTGGGACTTAAAATGATCTATCAGCCATGTTTTTAATTATGTTGCCAGTCATCGAATTACTAAATAAAAAATAAATAAATGACACAAATCTGAAAATGACACTTTAAAAATGTGCCTCACGTATACATTTAATATAATTTAAGCACAGCTTCAGAAAAAAAGCCCTGTGTTCACCATAGAAAGACATTTTAATAACTATAAATTTTCACAGCTCAGGAGGTGGCATAGTGGCATTGAACTCCCAAGCATGAGATACTAAAATTGATCTCAATTATCAAATATGCCAAAGTGAAATTTTGGTTTCTCTGTCTCTCTCTCTCTTTTTTTATATATTTATTTTCCCTTTTGTTGCCCCTTTTTAAATTGTTGTTGTAGTTATTACTGTTGTTGTTATTGATGTCATTGCTGTTAGATAAGACAGAAATGGAGAGAGAAATGGAGAGAGAAATGGAGAGAGGAGGGGAAAACAGAGGGAGAGAGAAAGATAGACACCTGCAGACTTGCTTTACGGCCTGTGAAGTGACTCCCTCAAGGTGGGAAGGCAGGGCCAGGGGCTCGAACCTGGATCCTTTTGCTGGTCCTTGCATTTTGCGCCACGTGTCCTTAACCAGCTGCTACCGCCCGACTCCCGATCTCTGTCTCTCTTTAAAACTATGTATTTTTATCAATCTCTCCTAACTGTACAAATTATTCTTAAAATACAATCATAATTCATTAGAATAATATGTAGGTCCTATTGAAATATGTAAATCAGTTGGCATGTGTAATTTAACCACTGAAGTTATTCTTATACACAGGTTCTAAAGTTACATTACAATGTATAGCAACAGAGATGGGCTTTGTTTGGTCTGGGCTTTCATACAAGCTTAACTTTCACACATTCTGTGTAACTAAATGTCTACAAGATTTTATTCGCAGTTTTTCTCATCTCTAGTATGAAGAACAAATGCAATCTGTTCTCACAAAGTTGATGTGAATATCAAATGAGAATATATATAATTTAAATAGCAGGTGCCCATTGCTGCTTCAATAAATGTTAACTCTTTTCATTATATTTTCACCATCTCAATGGATTAATGTATCGATTCCTTGAGAATTCTTTATTCCTAGTAAAACCTTTGACTTCTTTTCAAATACATTTTTCTGAACTAAAAGTATAATGTAGCCATAAGTCACATCTGGCAAAGTGTATTTCTGATAGGCTTAACATTATAGTGACAACCAGATGTTGAATTATACAGATCAAAATGCATTCTTTTTCTCCTTGTGGCTGACCACTACACTGAGCAATGTTAATTATTTAGAAAGCTTAGCTTTTGGCAATGTGAAAAACATGTTTTTCATTGAATACAAAGAAGTCTCTCAACATAAGAATTTGGCAAAGGGTCAAGAGCTGTGATTTCAAATTCTACTTTTCATCCCTGAATTAAAATAAATAAATAACCTGTTTCATTGTCAATACTAGATATTAGTGGGTAATAAGGATGTTACCCATAAATTTACACTTTATAGTTCTTACTTTAGGACTGTGGGAGAATCAACTGAATTTGGTTATATGCACCAAACTAAGGTTTTAGGAACAATTCTGATGCTTTGAAATATTTCAGTCACTCTTCATGAAAGTTTGTGCTTCTTCTTCTAGCATTCTCCATGAAAGTTTGTGCTGATATCATACATCTCAAAATACTCTTTGTCCTTTGGGTACTACTATACATCATTAAAGTTCAGAGGTCGTAGATTACAATAGTTACCTCTTACAGAGCTAAGCTTTTTGTATATAATAATAAGTGTAGTTACAGGTGTGTCATTACATTTAAGACTGATTTGTTTACAAACACAGGATAGTCTGATAGTGTTTATACAATTTTGTTTCTTTCTGATAGCATTTTAAATTTAAGCAATTTAACCTGCTGGTTAACAGGGTGTATGTTTCAGATAATCATTCCACTTCTTTCAAATTATGTGAAGCCACTACATGCTCAACACCAAGATGTCATTTTCCCTCCCCAGCAGTGAGCTGAGCTCCCTCCTTCCCATTGCCCCCTGCTACCTTTGGTAATCTCAGCTAGATACTGAAAATATTTACTAAAAACATAAGTAGACTTGCCAGAGAACTGTCTCAGTGATAAAGTACAAAACTGGGGCGCATGTGGCTACAAGTTCAGTCCTGACACTTTAAGTGCTGGAGCAATATTCTAGTTCTCTCTCCAGTAAAATAAATAGCTGATTTCAAAAAGAAAATATTAACATCCTTTATTAAATAGCTGATCTTAAAAAGAAAATACTGTCTTTATTAACTGATATTAGTTACATATCTCTTACATAAGACAAAAGCGAACATGTAGACCTATTTTGTGTTTTAATTTTTTTTTCACTCTACCGGGGAGTGTTGCTGTTTCACAGTATAATTGCTGTCACATAGGTATGACCTCTTGTTCCTCTATGATGGGTGTTCACAAGACACTGTCTCCCAGCTTTGGTTGTCCATTTCCATGATCATGCCACAAAACTCTCACATCCCTCTATCCTATCTCTTCCCTACCTTCCCAGAGTTTTTTGCTTTGGTGCAATACACCATACCCAGTCTCATTCAAAGTGTTGAGTGGGAAAAAAAAAAAAGATGAATTAAAAGAGTTTCTTCACATCAGCAGTAATAACCAGTTGAGTGACCTCATTAATAAATACTAAAGACAGAAAAATAAATGTCAAGTGACATTTTTCTAAATTTTTTAAATTGACTGGAGCAAATTTTATAAGTGATGAATTGATGAAATATATTTGTATTCTTTGACTTGTTGTACAAGGAAAAGGAACAAGAAGGGTGTGCTCCACAATGACAAGTTTCTGTTTTATTTTGTTTCTGTATGTGTGTGTTTGTTTTCATACACTGTTTTACTTTGTTAGAGCACTCCTCTTCAGTCTCCAAAGAGGCTTTCTCTTAACTTACCAAAGTTGTTTTTTATATATACTTAATCTATTTAATTGTAATCTATTCAGTAGATATGATTATGAAGGTCATAAACCACTGTTCTTTCTAAAGTTATTTCAGTTTGCAATTACATTAGTTAATGAAATTATATGAGCAATGTGTGTCTTTGCCAGCAAATCTTTAGCACCATGGTATCAGGACACTGCTGACTATCTATATCTACCTCTACTATAAATAGGTAACTAAAAGAAAACTTGGCACAGAGCAGGTGCTATGAACTGAATTGTCACTCCCTGAAAATTCATGTACTAGGGCCCTTGAAATCCAGTGTGGCTGTATTTGGAGATGAACTTCTAAGGAAATGATTAAGATTAAACAAAATTATGAAGACAAAAGACTAACAAGATAGGATTCATGTCCCTATTAAAAGAGACACCTGAGAAGTGTTTGCAAAGATGTATTAAATAAAGAAGGAATAAAAAGTGATGGAAGGGGGCTTACTTCTAAATTCCTTCTTTTTTAATGAGAAAAAAACAGCATTAAAAGTAGTTTTCTGCCATTCAATAGCTTTTATTAATTCAATTGAGTATGAAAAAAATCACTTTTCTAACTGATAATATTAGGAAATGAACATTATATACCTAGTAATTTCTTTTCCCTCTCTCATTTCTTAGCACCAAGGTATACATAGAAAAAACAGATTCTACCCTGAAATCAACTTACACCAGAATTAATCAGTCCTCTGGTCTACTCTCCTCTCTTGTTGTCACTCTCCCTTAAAATAAATAAATAAATAAATAAATAAATAAATCTTAAAAGACAAACATTACAAAAGTTATGTATATTTCATATAGGAAAAGCAATTTGCCCTTATAATTTTTATAGAGAATATGTTTTGATTTTTAGCTTTTCAAACAAATGAAAACTATACCATATATCTAATTTATATTTAATCATCTAATGCTATCCTCATATTAATTTGAACAGTGTTTAATTTGATAACAAAACATAATTTACTTGCATAAAAAAAACATAGAATCTAGTATATCACTCCTTACCATTAAGTTTACAATGTCACCATTTTAGATAGAGAGAATTTACCCAAATTCTTACTTAGTTTAATATGGCTATAACTTATATGTAGAAAAATATAGGTCCTATGCAATGAATTTATTAAATTATAATAGGTAGTACTATTGCTCCAAAATATTCAAATAGTCAATTATCAACAAAATATTAAAACCATCAATAAAATTATATAGAAATTTTGAAACCATATATATTTATTTAAGGAATATTTTTTCTTGCAGGTAGAAAATATACCTTAATCGTGGGTGGGTGGTAGCACACCAAGTGAAGTGCACATAGGACTGGCTCAAGGATCTGGGTTCGAGCCCCCACACCCCATGTATCTTTCCCTCCTTTCTCAATTTCTCTCTGTCTTACCCAAGAAAAAGGAAAAGATGGGAGCCAAGCAGTGGCGCACCTGGTTAAGCGCACACATTACAGAGCACAAGGTACCAGGTTCAAGCCCCTAGTCCCCACCTGCAGGGGGAAGCTTGACCAATAGTGGAGCGGGGCTGCAGGTATCTCTCTATCTCTCTCTATCTCCTCTTCCCCTCTCAATTGATCTCTGTCAGTATCCAATAATAAACAAATAAAAATATTTTTTAAAAATGGTCTCCAGGAGCAGTGAATTCTTTTTTTTTTAGAGGTTATACACAACAGATCAAATGCTCTTTTACATAGGATAGAAAGGTAATAGAATATTTTGTCTGATTGCATCTAAGTTAGAATTTTTTTTAATTTTTATTTATAAAACGGAAACACTGACAAAACTATAGGATAAGAGGGGTACAACTCCACACAATTCCCGCCATAAGAATTCCGTATCCCATCCCCTCCTTTAATAGCTTTCCTATTCTTTAACCCTCTTGGAGTGTGGACCCAAAATCATTATGGGGTGCAGAAGGTGGAAGGTCTGGCTTCTGTAATTGCTTCCCTGGTGAACATGGGTGTTAACAGGCGGATCCATACTCCCAGCCTGTCTATCTCTTTCCCTAGTGGGACAGGGCTCTGGGGAAGCGGGGCTCCAGGACACATTGGTGAGGTCGTCAAGCAGTGAATTCTTAGTGCAGGCACCCAGCTCCAGTGATAACCCTGGAGGCAAATATATCTCTTAAACAACCCACCACTTCCCTGAAAATAACTAATAAAAAGAAACTCTAAGAGCTCAGAATTTAGGAAACTACAGTCATAAGTTTAATATGCCACATTTCCATTTTTGTATATCTTCTAAGAAGGGTTTCACCTTTTAGAATAACTGAAATAACTAAATACAATAGCTGCCTAATAGGTTATCAATGTACACAACATTGGAATCTCAAGTACTAAGTCCAAGTTAGAGCCCTAGTATTGCATGTTTTAGAGGGATGTTCTCTCACTCACTTTTTCTCATTAATAAATGTGATAAAATTAAATAAAATAATTATTCTATTTCACATGAAATTATGTGAACCTCAAATTCAGTGTCTAATGAACTTTTACTGGAAAACTCATCAAACTCTATTCATTTAACATATCTAGAGCTGTCTTTGCACTATAAGAAAACCCAGCAGTCATAACAGAGACCAAACGTAATGCAAAGTCAAAAATGCTTAATGTACATACAGCTCTTTGCATTAAAAAACTGTATTTATATCTACATCAGATTGATGGTCTCTAAAAATTAGTTTGATTTTTAAATTACAGTCATCTGTATAGTATGACCCTTGGTATTCAATCAGAACAAGTATTAACATAGAATAATTAATCTATATTAATAGATTTAAATACATGTTAAGTGTTTCACTGTGGGGCCCGAGAGATTGCATAGAGAGTAGCGTGCTGGATTTAGAAATGTCCTAAGTTGAATTTCTGACAGTCTATGTGCCAGAGTTCTCCCTCCTCCATCTGTATTATAAATAATATTTTTTTAAGTTTTTACTACATTATGAGAAATATTAATTACTCTGATAAGCACTTTATATATTTAGGAATGAAAATGTGAAAACAATTCTCTTCTTATTTTTACTTACTCTCAGTGAAATGTCAGTTGGTCACAACCTCCTGGAAGCAGGTAAGTTAAGATGATAGACAGCATAATCAAGTACATATTAGATATTCAATAAAGTACAACTAGAAGAGAAATTCCTCTTCTACCCAAATTTCTGTCCTGACAGCATAAGCATTTATCTATCATGCATATATTAATTTAATCACATGAAACATCCTTGCTTCTTGCTTTACACTAAGAATTACATTTATGCTAATAGTAAGACCAGAATGTCTTATTAAGGATTATCTTTTTTTTCCCCACAAGTATCATTGGGGCTTAATGTCTGCAAGACAAATTCAAAGGTCCTGGTGGCATTTCCCCTCCACTACACTGCCCTCCCTTCCCACTTCCTTCTCTCTTGTTCTTTCTCTCTCTCTTTCTCCTTTCTTCCCTCCATTCTTTTCTTGTCTTATATACTGAGGGACAGAGAAAGAAGCAGGAAGGAGAGATAACTGCAGTACTGATTAGTCAATTATGAAGTCCCTTCACACCTACCCACGAGTGGTGACAGAGGGCTTGAACCTAGGTCCTCACACATGCTGATATGTGTGCTCCACCAAGTGTATCACCACTTTGTCCCTATCACCTCAATCCTTGATAAAAACATATTCTTTAAAAATAAGTTGTTGTAAACACATTTTCATTAACAATCAACGTTTCTAAGGAATTTTACTGTTAAAACCATTTTTTTAAATCCAACACTCTTATACCCTGTTTTCCATCATTCTTAGTTAAAATCATTCTCATGTTGATGAGAAATATTAACTTACTAAAAATGAAGCTGTTTTAACCCAAATCTTTAAAGTGAAAGTATAAGCAAAAATTCAGCATTGGGGGTGGGGAAGGAACAATGCAATCACCTAAGTTAATATTTTGCAAATATTTTTAAAGTGACAAGTTACAAGTGAAATTTTAAAAAGTGGTATTATAATAATAATCATCTAAAACCTACTGAAAACACGACATCCACAAGAAAATCACAGCAGACCTTTTAGTGTACTTTACAAACACATGACATACTTTTAAGCAAATATAATTAAACAAGGAACTGACGTTTTTTTTTTTGTTGTTGTTTTTCTTTTCTTTCCCTTTCCCCTTGGATAACTTTAGCTGTACATATGGAGTATTTTGTTTCACTTCTGGTTTACTTTCTTCTAATCAAAGACCCCCACTGTAATGCCTTCACACAGGGCTCAGTGTTACAGTTACCATGGAAACCATAATTCTGAATGTCCTGACTTGTGTAATTAAAATTTAACACAAAGTAACATTGATAGTCTCCCTCATTTTCACTACCACCAATATCCAATTCTAATTAGTAGCACAATAACTGGTTTGGAAGGAATAAAGAGCGCTGACTACTATAGCCTCACATTGCCAGTAATTCACAGAGAATCTCATGGACAATATATAGTAACAGTTCTCTTCTTATAAAATGTCAGATTTAAACAGAGGATTGTTTCTAGTTGACTTTCCAGTCTCCTCCAGAAAAGGAAGTTTTCCTTCTATTTATGTAATGCAAAAGTTTTTAAGTGCATATTTATCTCACTTGTTTAACTGAGCATATCTTTTCATAATGTTCCACTATATCAAGGTTATAAATGAAAGTATACCGCATTTCAATTCCTTGAATCCACATATAATAATTGTATTCATTTCTGTAATTGTTACATAGCACTCTTCAAGATGGAATTAGCCTATCAAAACAAATTAACCATTAAGACACTGCATATGCACATTTTTTATTTTACAAATGTTTAAAAATTCAACTGGATCTTTTTCCCTTGTCTTTTTTTTTCCTATAAAATATTCATTTGTCTGTTTATTTAAGAGTGAGTGACACAGGAAGAGATAGAATAGGAAAGACTAAAGCACTGCTCAGTTCTGGCTTATGGTGGTGCTGAGGTTTGAACCTGAGACCTCAGTCTCAATCATAATAGTCTTGCATAGCCATTATGCTGTCTCACCAACCCCCCTTTTCTTCCTTTTTAAAAAGAATACTCTAGGATAAGCAAATAAATTTCTGTACTCCATTAAGGAAATGTATGCCCTGTTGCTATCATTTAAATTTTCCAAAAGTTACACTGTTTAGATACAATATCATTTATCACATGCACTGGTACTCACTGCCTCTACTTATAACTAAACAACATTAGTAAATACAAAGTATAAATTCAAGAATTACACTTTGTCACTGTATCATACATTCTTTTCTATCTTGTCACATATAAGAGCAAACATAAACCACATTTCCCAACTCCAAAAATAACTGAGCAGAAGTTTATGGAGCAAGACATATAATGATAAAAATTTGGGTCAAGAGAATATCTTAATCATTAAGTTCAAGGCTCTCGAATGTTATGGTAGAAACTGAGGTTCATAAAAATTAGAGGAACTGAGAAATGTTATGCATGTACAAACTACTGTATTTATTGTTGAATGTAAACATTAATCCCCCAATAAAGAAATTAAACAAATATTAGAGGAAATCTTCAATGAGTCCAGCAATAGAAAACAGTACTAATAATATTAAATATCCATTTGGAATATTTATTCATTAAAAATAATAATCCAAGGGCTAGGCAGTAGTGCACCCAGTTAAGCACACATGTTACAGTGCAACAAGGACCTCCAGTCTCCACCTGCAAAGGGAAAGCTTTTCAAGCAGTGAAGCCATGCTGCAGGCGTCTCTCCATATCCTGTGATTTCTGTTTTTATCTAATAAATAAAAAATATATTTTAAAGTAACAATTCTATAATTAGTTGACATAATTTTCTTTTCTTTTTTAAATATTTATTTATTGGGTAAAGACAGAGAGAAACTGAGAGGGTTGGGAGAAATAGAGAAGAGAGAGACACTCACAAAGCTTTTCCCCTGCAGATAGGCTTGAACCTGGGTCTTTGTGGACTTCAACATGTGTGCTCAACCAGGAGCACCCAACCTGGCTCTCTTGACATATTTTTCTACTTTTGTATAATATATAGTCTTGGTAAAATAAATCTGTAAGTGAAAGAATTTAAATCAAAAGATGAAATAGTGACGAGTTAATCATTTATATACTATTAACTGGTTATGAATTTTCATTGAGAAAGTGATATGGAACTAAAATTATCTGGTTTTATGACTACATTTTAAGTCATAAAACACATGCAAAGCCAGTGCTTAGTCATCAGCGCTTTTTCCTAATTAGTATAAATTTCTATTGCAAAAATATTTCTACAAGTCTTATTTATTTTTTATTTTCACAGTTCATTTAAACCTATTTATCCTTAACTATCTGCTTAATAACTGAAGTAAACAGTTTGTTTTCCAGACATGGTTTTGGCATTTGAAAAAGTAATAATGTTATTAATGTCTGACCCTATAGACTCTATTTCTGCATATTTTGTACTTACAAGTAAGGGACTGTCCTATTCTATAAATGGTCTATTCAGCACTGTATTGCTAATTAGAATATGTGAACAAATTCAAGTAACCCTACGATAAGTTATTCTTTCCTTTGCAGAAGCAAAGGATAAAAAAGAGCAAAGCACTGCTGCACATATGTAGGGAGACCAGGTGATAGAAGAAGGTTGTGGCAGAAATAAAAGTGCTGGCAAAAAAGTAAAATGAGAGGAAAGGGTTCCTTCATTTACATGTTCTCTTCCTCATATCTGATTTGGTATGTAAATAAATACTAGACTTAGAAAGACCCTTTAAGTGGTCTAAGGAGGTGTTGCTGTGGCTAAGGCACTAGACTCTCAAGCATGAAGTCCTGAGTTCAATCCCTGGCAGCACATGTACCAGAGTGATATCTGGTTCTCTCTCTCTCTCTCTCTCCTATCTTTCTCATGAATAAATAAAATTTTTCAAAAAAAAAAGAAGAAAAAGAAAGATCCTTTAAATATTTTAAAGATTATTTCTGGAGCACACCAAGGATTTCAAACACATTTTTTAATTTAATGATATTTTGTAACCAGAGGCTTCAAAAGCGAAGTTAGAGCACAGGTGAAATAGAGATAACTAAAGCAAAAATAGTAACTAAACAGTCTACCAGACTCTGTGCAATTAGGATGGATAGATTTATAGAATGTGGAAACAGGAACTTCAGTGTTGGGCTCAGTAAGAAGCATTCACACATATATAGGTGTGTAACTATACATGAGCATAAACTGTACTCACGAAATCTTACAATTTTGTAAACCAATGTAAAATCACTAATAATGTTTTTAACTGAGTTAGCAATTGAAAGTAGCCCAAAAAGTCAAAAACAGCTCACCAACCTAGGAAAACAAAAGCATTCAAGAACTACATTATTTTCAAAGTGACAATAAATCAAAGTTCAGAGATAGACTATTATACACTAAAATTGCCTTAAAATCTAAAAAAGATTATATTGTCTTTGTCAAATTTTCAGTCAAGAAAAAGAGAAGGAAACATGTCAATGGACAAAATGCTTGAATTGGCCTGTGGTAGTATTTGCTAACAACACAATTACAGATGTTAATTATTCTTACTCCACAATATCTTTGGGGGGGATCTACATTGGTAGATCATTGAAATCAATGAATATCCATATATTCCTTATTTTTGAACTCTGCGCATATGACAGCGGGCATTCATAACTCTTCAAACTGCAGTTTTAGGAAAATACAGTTGAATGACATTTTTCCAAAGTAAAACAAAATATATTTAAAATAACTGGCATCATTTTATTAGTTCATCATACAGAATCTGGCTTGTTGGGTCTAATAAAGACTTCTGAAATAACATGAATAATGGTTCACTCCAGTAATTTCAAACACCAAGCAGAACTGGGACTGGAGTTGTTGTATTGCACCAAAGTAAAAGACTCTGGGGTGGGGTGAGTTGGGTGGTGTAGGGTGGGTGGGTGAGGGTGGAGAGGGTTCAGGTCCTGGAACATCATGGCCAGAGAAGGACCTAGTGAGGGTTGTATTGTTATGTGGAAAACTATGAAATGTGATGAATGTACAAACTATTGTATTTTACTGTTGACTGTAAATCATTAATCCCCCAATAATAAAAATTTTTAAAAAGACTTCTGAAATAACATGAAAAATGGTTCACTCCAGTAATTTCAATGAAGTCTTTATTTACAGTCTACATATTTAATTATTCCTCAAATAGCATGATATGGCTCTCCTGTGACCATTTTTTTATTAACCAATTCTATTTTTATGATTATATATTCAACCATACTTTGATATATAATATAAATGATCTAATATTATTAGAAGTATAATTTTAAAATTACACTTCAAAATATATTCTTTGAAGAAATGATTCTTATACATAATGGATTCCACAATCCATCTAGGAACCTTAAAGTATCAATTATTATTTTCAGATATTTTTAATGATGCTATAAGCCAATATTAAGTCAATAAAATTAATTTACTGCTTAAAAGTTTTAACTTTATATTTATAATAGTATAACTGCTCAATGATGATACAATGATTTAGTGACACCTGTAAAAATTTAACTAACAAGAATGCTATAATTTTTGTTGTGTATTATATTCTATTGCACATGTACATACAAATATATGGCTAATATTGAAATCTAAACATTATTCTAGTCAATCAAATTTTTATTTCTTGCAGTGTGACAATAAAAATGTCTTTCTTACTATTCTAAATTAAATAAATTACATGACAAAAAAAACCTGCAGGACATCATGTTGGATAGTTCCTGAAACACAGAAACACTCAGTCTATGATATCGCAATGTGAATTTGAATGTAATAAGTAACAGACAACGACAACAACAATGGCAGCAGCAGCAAAGCCAGCCAAAGCACTTACAACTCAAATTGTATCAATTTATAAATGTATGTGCACCCTGGAAAATACATAAATTTCTAGTAAATGCATAGCTATTACATTATACATTAATATTAACCACTATAAACTTTTCCCCTGATGAATAAGTTAAACTTGGACGCAGCAGAAAAGACATGAGCTGGACAGATATTTCACTGGTAAAAGGGTGCAGCCCTGTATTCAACCCCTGTCACCCTCTGATAGAGCAACAGGACTGAACAAGTAGAACTCTAAATGCTAGGATGGCATTTTAGTATCTGTTTCTCCCTCTCCGATTTTAATTTTGCCTAGTACACTTCTCCCTCCCCTTTTACCTAGCTTTCCTCCTCCCAAAACAAAATTTAAAATGTCAGAGTACAGGATGGTGACTTAATGGTATAGCACATGCCTGCATACAAAAGGCCCTGGTTTTAATCCTTGATACCACAGTAAGAAATACAAGATTAAAGGGTAGTGGTTAGGAAAGCTAAAAGTGTACTGAGTATATGAATCGAGCTGGCAATAATTTTAAAGTCAAGACAGCTATATTCCCTTCCAGATAAATATAATAAATTAATGTCCATATAATTCTCTCTGTAAATTGCTATAAAAGTTTTAAAATACTCAGATTTGGCTGAAATAGATTGATACTAATATTGTAAGTACTTTTTTTCTTCACATTACTTTATCATCATATTAGCAGTGGATCAAGATTATGACTGTTTGCATTCTAATATATTAAATATAAAAAATAGGCAAATATAATATTTTCATTCGTTTTAAACTGTGAAAAGTTCACTTTCTGCTGTAGCTAAAGTTAAGAGTTTGCCATTAGTATCATGTATATAGTACAGGAAACAGCATATTTGGAGGAATGACACACTTTAATTAGTATTTCACACATTTCTCTTTACCTAAAATAAACTATACTAAAATGCAACTTGAAAATATCTCAATTCAAATATGGTTATTAATTTATAGTAAATAGCTTCACAGAGATTCCATTTTACTCATTATTCCTGAGTTAACTACTAGCATTAGCACAATGTTGTTTCTAAAAATGACCAGTTAGTGTTACTTTCAGATGAGCTATTCCCTTACATACCATATTTTTTTATTTTCTTTTTTAAAAATTATCTTTATTTATTAGATACAGTCAGAAATTGAGAGGTTGGGGGAGAGATAGAGAGAAAAAGAGAGACACTGCAGCACTGTTTAAACATTCACAAAGCTTTCACCATGCAGTTGGGGACAGGGGTTGGGGGGTGGGGAACCTCCAATATTACTCATTGTAACTTATGTGCTCAACTAGATACATCACCATCTGCCCCTCATACCATAATTCTTTTAAATATTTCTATCAAGTTTATTCCTTAACATTAAATTGTAGTTACGTCAAACACTTTTCAGTTACTTCATTTTCTTATCTATTGCAAATGAATTATAATGAACTATTTTGAATGAAAAAAAATGATCTCATGGTATTTTGCATAATAAATTTAATAATGTATTATAACCCTCATAGTTTTATTATATTTATCTTATAGGATTAGCCTAATAATGAACATGTTTTAACTGCTGCGAGGAAGTAGTCCCAGAAGACAGAAAACACCTGAAATAACATAGTGGAAACAAGTCACTAGAAATGGTATGTATGACCTTTTGCCAGAGATAATGTTTTAGAAGCTATATGTAAAACAATTTTTTTATGATTCACTTTTTCTGTCTTTTCTTATTAGAAATTATTTTCAAATATAGCCTGATAGAGAATTAATGCTCCTGAGATGACAGATAAAAGTAAACAAGAAGCAGTCATATTCTCTGAATATATACAGCCAAGAATAAATATAAAACTTTAATTTTCAACTGCTTATCACTAAATTATCCTCAAACTGACAATCCCAAAATTATTTTTAGTTCAGTTTATTTAATCAGGGATAATATTAAACTGAAATGAAAAAGAAATATATTTAAAATGTCATTTGTGGAATAGTAACACTGCGGAATTCTTCACTCCTGAATGAGAATACTGAGATACAATGTAACCAAAATAATGTTTGTCTAGTCTACAAAATTCTGTTTATTCATCTCAATTTACAATAGAGAATTTACATGATTATATATGCATTGCCACCAAGTTTTATAAAAATCTAGCCATTCAAAATTTTTGGCAACAAAGCCAGCTAACAACTGCTTGCTCCTATTACACTTGTAAGAGGCAATCTGAAATGCTGCTCCCCAGGAATTAAATTTTGTGGATAAACATTTTAGCTAATTGCATTATTGTTCTCTGAACAGTGAAGGCAGCAGTAAGCCAAAACCAAGAAATTCAATTTCTTTATTTGTTTTTTTAAAGCAATTAAATTCTCTACCACAAACACATTTTAATACTGAAGAAAAAAATGCATACGTTGCATATTTCATAGGTTGGAAACATATAAAATTGAATAATTTAGTGTAAAATTTATAATGTTTTAAAGGCGAAAAAATATGTGCTCCTGTATCAAATAAGTCTAAAGGCATACATTTCAAAGATTTATTAAAAGTACACTGCAAAGTGTTCCAGGTATGGACTTTCATTAGTGCTAAGAACACTAATACTTGAGAAGTTAACTGAAAAGTGTTGCTATCAGTTTGAAACATCCCTTGAGGGTTTTTATCTAATTGTCTCTTCCCAGCTTTAATGCATCTCTCACACTTCTAAGAGGAGTTGATCTTAAAAGCAATACCACACAGTAATATCTTCATTATTGAATCCCAATAATATTCTTAATAGGTGCTTTTAATGCGTTTTTAAATTTCCTTTTCAATGCTTACTTTTACCAATACTCTATCACTCAAAGAAAAAAGTTTTCTAAAACATATTAGTCATCACTGTCTAATGAATAATCTGGTCTTGCCAAGACCATTCCTTAGAATGCAAATTCTCAGGTCTGCAGTAGTTAAATAGTTCTCATATACTATGACATCCACAAAACTAATACATGATCTTTTACATACAATTAATTAGGTCATTTTACACACAATTAATTAGGTCATCTTTCTTTTTAAAAATATTTTATTTATTTAGTTAGTTTCCCTTTTGTTGCCCTTGTTGTTTTAGTTATTATTGTTGTTATTGATGTAGGCTTTGTTAAATAGGATAAAGAGAAATAAAGGAGGGGAAGACAGAGATGGGGAAAGAAAGATACCTGCAGACCTGCTTCACTGCCTGTGAAGCGACTACCCTGCAGGTAGGGAGCTGGGAGCTCGAACTGAGATCCTTACTCAGGCTCTTGTGCTTTGCGCCATGTGCGCTTAACCTGCTGCACTACAGCCCGACTCCCTTTTTCCATCTTTCTATAGTATCACTCACCACATCATTTCTCCTTCAACACATTTCTACATCTCCAGCAATACTTCTGATTCTCTGGATAAAAATGTGCTTAGTAGATGATGTTACATAAATTAAATTAACTGATATAATTTTCACTCATCTACAAATTATGATAGCATTCTTACTGAATGGATTAATAATTATTTTTGTATTAAGCAAAGGTAACAAAAAGTATTTTAGGTAAGTCTCATCTTATTGTGTTTATATATGTTTGTGATATTTAACTATTTTTTTAATATTTATTTTATTTATTTATTCCCTTTTGTTGCCCTTGTTGGAGTTATTATTGTTGTTGTCATTGTTGGATAGGACAGAGAGAAATGGAGAGAGGAGGGGAAGACAGAGAGGAGGAGAGAAAGATAGACACCTGCAGACCAGCTTCACCGCCTGTGAAGCGACTCCCCTGCAGGTGGGGAGCCGGGGTTCAAACCGGGATCCTTACGCTGGTCCTTGTGCTTTGCGCCACTTGCGCTTAACCAGCTGCGCTACAGCCCGACTCCCTAATATGTTTGAAACTTTTTTAGAAAAATGCGTATTTACTCTGAAAATATGGACTGTACATATTACTATGAAACCTATATTTAATGAATAAAAACACTAGTAAAAATTATACATGTTAGGAATTCCGGAAAAAAAAATTTGATATGACTGTACAATACTAATGAATAGGGATATCATTTTGCATTTACCTATGTAATTTATATAAAAAATTTAGCAGGTATTTCAAATTGCTAAAACAAAATTTTGGGAAGAATAATTAACTTCTATATTATTTAAGCTTCCCTAGGTATTTAATACATTTTTTTTCCTGAATACCAAAATTTTTCTTCAAAACTATATTTGGTCTTTTATATTGTATTGTACCTATACTTGCCTTGTTACAAATTATATATAAATGTAAACTACATTTATCTCCTAAATGACCCAAGACAAACACAGAATTGCAGCATCCTATTTTTTAGAGCAAGAAGGTCCTTTATGGATAATTTAGTGCTATCCTCGCTAATTGGACAAATGAGAATACTACAACCCAGAGAGATTATATGATGAGCCCTGCATCTCACAGCAAGTTAATGGATAGGCCAGACCTACATCAAAAATAACGTGATACAGAGTTTTTCCTAATAGAAACTACATTTGTAAATGTGGTTCACACAAAGAGAAAATTTAATATATAACTGATGCAGTCGCTATATTTCCTAGATATTTTATGAAGACTTTTAGAGGTCAATTGGTCCCTATCTTTACTATATTATTTATTTATATTCTAAATATACATCATGGCATATTTAGTTTTTATTTATTTCTATTATTTTGTAACTTGGTAATTTTAATTTTGTGTTGAATCTTCAATGAGAGATGAGCAAATTTGTTTAAAAAGTGTAAATTTTCTCAGTGTAGTTATCTTCTATGTAAAAAGCATGCCACTTTAGTTCGAATAAAACAGTTCCCTATTATATTCAGAAAAAAAAAGTTAAGCAGTAGTTCCTATGGTTAGTTGTTAAGGTATCATTTATTAAAGAACATGAAATGTACACCTATAAATAATAATTGAATGTATCACAAAAGGAAACATTACAAATGCACCATTTCCCATTTGCATGATTTCTTTACCTACATTTAGAAACCAGTAAAAGTCACATTCAAGGGAGTTGGGCAGTAGCACAGCGGGTTAAGTGCAGGTGGCACAAAGCTGAAGGACCAGCGTAAGGATCCTGGTTCGAACCCCTGTATCCCCACCTGCAGGGGCGTGACTTCACAGGCGGTGTAGCAGGTCTGCAGGTGTTTCTCTTTCTCTCCCCCTCTCTGTCTTCCCCTCCTCTCTCCATTTCTCTCTGTCCTATCTGAAAACGACAACAATAATAACTACAACAACAACAAAAAGGCAACAAAATGGGAAATAAGTAAAAAATCATATTCAAGCTAGTATCAAAATTTTAACAACCCAGTACCTGAAGATAAAACTTTCTGTAAAAAACCATTTTTACAACAACAATGGCATATAAAATAGAAAGAGGAGCATAGTAAAGAGAAGTAAAAGTAACATAGAAATAGTAAAAAGGGGGGAGTCAGGTGGTAATGCAGCGGGTTAAGCACAGGTGTAGTACTGCGGAAGGACTGGCGTAAGTATCCTGGTTCAAGCCCCTGGCTCTCCACCTGCAGGAAAGTAGCTTCACAGGCGGTCAAGCAGGTCTGCAGGTGTCTATCTTTCTCTCCCTGTCTTCCCCTCCTCTCTGGATTTCTTTCTGTTCTAGCAATGGCAGTTACATCAATAACAACAACAATAAAAAAACAACAAGGGCAACAAAAGGGATAATAATAAATATATTTTTTAAAGAAATAGTAAAAAAAAAAAAAGGAAGGAATAAAGAAAATTCACTACCTACATTTACCATATGGCCCAACAACTCAGATCTAAAAATGAAAACTCACTCATAAACCATATACAAATGTATAGATCAATTTGATTATAGCCCAAAATTAAAAAGAACTCAAATATTTTTCAAGAGATTAATGAATGGAAGATTTTAAATACATCTATACAATGGGATACTGCCCAGCAGTAAGAAGAATTTAATAACTGATAAACCTAAAAAAGGAAGAATTTCAAAGTCATCATCATGATTGCAAAAAGTCATTTTCAACAGGCTACACATTTGTGTGATTCACTTATATGGCTTAAAACAAAACAAAACAAGAAACTCCAAATAGAGGAATGAAGAACAGATTAACTATTACTAGGGGGTGAGGGATGGAGATAGGCAGTGATTACAAAGAGGCAATTTTCAGGTGATTAACAATTTTTTGATCCTAATTACACACAAATTTTAAGTTTCACAGAATATACACAAGAAACTATATATAAGCACAGATTTGGATAGAGAGCAAGGTAGACAAGTAAATCATGGTGGCATGGATCAATACCTTTGATAAAATTCCCTTACCAGTCACAAAAGGTAATTTTAAATATCTGCATGGAATAAAAAAATTTTAACTGTATGTATTCAATTTTTTTAAAAAATCATGAACAATTCACTCTCTTGTAAAATTAAAATGATAGCCAATAGTGAATCATTTTCAGCTGTAACACCAAACCTGAATCTATAAATATTTATTGCATAGTGCAGGCCTTACTGTATTCAGTATAGAACTCTAAATTCACAAGCTGTCTATTTTTGAATCATCATATATTTTTTTTCAGTACCAAGAATAACAGCAGTGGATAGTTTTAAGATAAAATCAAGTATAATGAAGAAGGACAAAATATTCTTACTATTGCTAATACAAAGTTTATACATATAGATAGCAAATAAAGTAAAATGAACATCACAATAATAATAAAAGTTAGACTGGAGTAGTATGCTTTCCAAATATCAACCAAGATAAGGTGAAATATTATATCAGTATAAAGCGGTCTATTGTTATTTGTAGCATTATCCTTAGCTAGTTTTCTATTTCATTGGTTTGTTTTTGTTTCTTTACCATAGTACTGCTCAGTTCTGGCTTATAAAGGTGCTGAGAATTAAACCTGGTACCTTGAGTGCTTCAGGCATGAAAGTTTTTGCATAATCATCTCTCTGCTCCATCTCTCCAAATTGTATAACTGTTAAGTATATTTTCAAGGTGAGAATCCTAAAGCAGGTTGCCAACATTCCAAAATCATAATGATCCATACCTTGTTTGCCAAAGCAGAAAAGTCATGGGTATTCAAAATAGGTAGAGAGAGAGAGAGAGAGAGAGAGAGAGAGAGAGAAATGAGTTACAATCTAGTGAATTTATGTTTTGTGTTAGGCTTCACCACTTCTATGTGACCTTTTCAGATGAAAGAGAGAGGTGGGGAGAGAGGGAAGAAGGGAGGAGGAGGAGAGAGAGACAGACAGACAGAGAGAGGGAGAGGGAGAGGGAGAGGGAGAGGGAGAGGGAGAGGGAGAGGGAGAGGGAGAGGGAGAGGGAGAGGGAGAAGGTCAATGGTGGCGCACCTGGTTAAGTGCACATAGTAAAAGCACAAGAACTCTCTAAAGGATCTAGGTTTGAGCCCAGGCTTCCCACCAGCAGGGGGAACATTTCACAAATGGTAAAGAAGGTCTGTAGGTGTCTGTCTATCTGTCTGTCTATCTATCTATCTATCTATCTATCTATCTATCTATCTATCATCTATGTCCCCCTTTCTCAATTTCTATGTGTCCTATGCAATGAAATGGAAAAAATAAATAAATGTCTGCCAGGAGCATTGGATTCATAGTGTAGGCACAGAGCTTCAGTGATAACCCTGGAGGCAAACTGAGAGGGAGCTAAAAGAGAGAGAGAGAGAGAGAGAGAGAGAGAGAGAGAGAGAGAGCTGAAAGAAAGGGAAAGAAAGACACTATAGTGCCCAAGCTTCCTTCAGTACTGTGGAAGCCAGACTTCAACCTGGGTGGTGCACACAATAAAACAAGAATCATTCCAGGTGAGCTATTTTCCTAGGTTTTTATCATGCAATCTATGTGTTATTCTTTGAATGTTTAAAGCTTTTAACTCTTCCTTTTATTTTTGGTTCTCACTTTAATTTTCAGTACTGTTATAAAATTTAATGTTTGAACTGATGAAAGACGTACATAATTGAAAAAAAGCATATTACTGCATACATAAATTCAAATTTGAAATAGTAGTAAAAAAAGGATATATATTTAATTATTTTTCTACCTTACAAAGTCTTTAATATGACATTTCCAAAGTGGCAAGCCATTATAATACAAAGGGATTAATGGAAGAAGGTGAGAGTATAGGAAAAAACAGCATTTTATGGAATTGAAACTGGAATGGAAATTTTATACATACAATATACATCATGCTTTAAACAGTTATAGGGTCCTGAGAAGTGGCTCAGTGGGTACAGCGCAGGCCCCAAGCCCTGGCATACAAAGAAGCACCATGGACAGGACTGGGGTGAGGGAAACTCCATACATGATGGAACAAGGTTTTGATGTCCCTGTATCTCTATCCTCCCCTTTTCTCCACCTTTCCCTTTCTCCTCTTCTCATACCTTTTCCACTACCCACCCTGTTTCTAAATGTAAAATAAAAATTGGATCTGGACAAACCGTTTCTAAGACTTTGAGAAAATTATGTTGGTTTTTGTTGGAAGTGTGTGGGCACAAAACTTTGGTGGGGATTGTGGTATGAACAGTGCTCTGTAATCAAATAATCTGGAAACTACTATTATATCAATGATAATAAAGAATTCAAGTAAATAAAATAAGTGGGTCTGGAGGTATCTCACCTGTATCTCCTATGCATAAAGCCCTGTGCTCATTATCTGACATATAATTTGTTGCAATAGTGTAGCTGAAACAATTTTATTCAGTGAAGAAATCATTTATATATTATTATATAACTATGCTTATTTCAGTAGCATTTATGAGTAAAATGCAGGGAGAATGGGTGGTGGAGCATCAGGTTAAGCACATGTAGCATAAAGCATAAACACCTGAGCAAGGATCCTGGTTCGAGCCCCTGGATCCTCACCTGCAGGGGTGTTGCCTCACAAGCAGTGAAGCAGGTCTCCAGGTGTCTCTGTCTCTCTCCCTCTCTATCTCCTCCCCTATCAATTTCTCTCTATTCTATCTAATAAAAAAAAATGAAAAATGGCCTCCAGGAGCATTGGATTCATAGTGCTGGCACTGAGCCCCAGTGATAACACTATAGGTTGAAAAAAAAAAAGTAAAATGCAATATAGTGCTAGTAAAAGGTACATGTATAAATATTAGCTTATAAATGTCTATAATACAAATACATATATATATGTTTGAAAAATCACTAAGAAATCACACAAAATGTTGGCCAGTTTCCTTGACATGGGATTATGAGTATTAATAGTCTCTTAATTTTTCAATGCCTATTTTTTAATGTATGTGTGTCTGTGTATATACACATACGTATGTGTGTATGTAAATTTACCAGAGCACTGCTCAGCTCTGGCTTATGGTTGTTCTGGGGACTGAAATCTGTAAACTTAATCTCAAGTATGAAATATGCTTGCACAATCATTATGCTGTCTCCCCTACCCTACCTATGAATTAATGAGAGAATTAATAAGAAAATATCTCTGGAATATTTGATAATAGGGATCAAACTTAGGACCTTATGCCTGACAGTCCAATGATTTATCTACTGAGTCCCCTCTCAGGATGTAAGATGTAAAATGTTGAGCAGACTTGAATGAAAATAGCTATCTATATACACCAAAAATACTTGATTTAAGTGTTACCAGATGATTAATAAATTGTTTTAGAACTCCTGGGTTCTTTCTCACATTTGGAAAGAGCTAACCAAATGCAAGGCAAGTCAGTGAACACAAAGATCAGTAATACATTAAGAAAAGTCTTAGAAAAAGAAGTGAGGGTTTTTTAAAAAAAAATAATTAAGTGTTCGCTTTTTCAGGAAATAGTGTCTGCAGAAAGGGGGAAGGTTAATCCTGGAAAGGAACCAAGGAAGAAAAAAAGGACAGGATCAAGGAGCTTTGGTTTTATGATCATTAGTCCCACCTCCTTATCCCATGCAATTGATTAGATTGTATTTACATCTCTGACTCTGTAAATGGTTTGCCTGGCACTGGTGAAACTGGGAGGTCTCTGGAATCTCATGATTGCTCTGGTTTTCAGGTAATTCTGGCTGCAAGTATGAGCCAACTTGCATTTCTCTTAATCAGATGTGTGTATATACCAGCACCTAAGTTACATGTTTCCTTTCACTGTCAGTCTAACACATGAATATTACTTAAATGATTCTAACTTCTCTAGCAATTGTCAAATCCTATTTCAAATAAGACTGTTACTATTTTGGTGGGGAAATACTGTTGTTTTGTATATACTCTACACAGCCCCGTTCTGTGATTTATGTGGTGGCTCATAATTTCTGCTTTGTTTAAATGAGTGACAGCTATCAGTGGGATGCCAGACTTATCTCTATGCAAATTTCCAAAGGTCACCATTTATACATGTAAATTCTGAAGGGCACTAACTATACAGCTGACAGATTCTGACAGCCACTATATCTCTAAGAATGGAATAAGCAGAGATGACTGTCTGAATAATTAATGTGCTTTAACTCTGCCCATGGCCAGCTTTCACATCCTGTACTTTTTTACTATGTTTTAATATTAATTAGGAAAAGTAGTTTCATGACAAATCAAACTTTTTAGGTCTGTGTACTAATGGATACAGAAATTAGACAATTTAGGACTTTTAATTTGTGATGTTTATTTGTATAAATTACCCCTGCTCCAAAAATTTTTTTAAAAATTAATTTTTACAGCTATAACATCCAGAACAATACCTAGTTCTGGATGTTACAGCTGTAAAAATGAATATATATATTTAAATTTTTGTTTGTTTCCCAGAGCACTGCTCAGCTCTGGCTGATGGTGGTACAAGGGGATTGAACCTGGGACTTTGTAGCCCCAGGCATGAGTTTCTTTGCATAACCATTATGCTATCTACCCCCTGCCCATGAATTACTATTTTTTTAAAATATTTTATTTTTCCCTTTTGTTGCCCTTGCTTTTTTTAATGTTCTTGTAGTTATTATTGTTGTTGTTATTGATGTCGTCGTTATTAGGACAGAGAGAAAATGGATAGAGGAGGGGAAGACAGAGATAGGGAAAGAAGGATCGACACCTGCAGACCTGCTTCACCGCTGGTGAAGAAGTGACGTCCCGCAGGTGGGGAGCCAGGACCTCGAACCGGGATCCTAGCACTGGTCCTTGAGCTTCGTGACACGTGCACTTAACCCACTGCGCTACCACTCAACCCCCATGAATTACTATTTTTATAAAATCCTTAGTTATTGCATTTGTTCACATATTAAAGATGCCACAGTCTCTTAATCTGGGAAAACAGCACTATGCGCCATCCCAAAGCCAGTTTCTTTCATTTATTTATTTATTTACTTATTTACTTATTTATGTATTTATTATTGGATAGACACAGAGAGAAATTGAAAGGACAAGACAGAGAAATGACAGGGGTCAGGTGGTGGCACATCTGCTTAAATGCACATGTTACAATGTGCTAGGACCCAGGTTCAAGACCTACAGGGGAAAAGCTTCATGTGTGGTCAAGCAGTGTTGTCTTGCAGGTGTCTCTCTTCTTATCACCCCCTTCCCTCTTGATTTCTGGCTATCTCTATCCAAAAAATAAATAAATAAATAAATATAATTTTTAAAAATTTAAAAAGATATAAGTGGTGAAGCAGAGCTACAGGTGTCTCTCTGTCTCTTTCCCTCTCTAACTCTCCCTCCCATTCTCAATTTCTCTCTTCAATAATAAAAAAAAATTAAAATTAAAAAGAGAGACAAAGAAAGAGAGAGAGAGTGAAAAGACAGAGATACACCTGGAGCATTGCTTCACCACTCATGAAGCTTTTCCCATGTGGATGGGGATCAGGGGCCTCAAACCAGGTACTTGTGCACTATAATGTGTGCACTTAACAACTGTGTCACTACCTGGCTCCCCATTGCCAGTTTCCAACTCAATAATCATAATAGTTAGTAGTATTAATTAGCACAGAGCAGACTTGGGGTAGGGAAGTTTGGTTACCTACTAAACCAAGGGCACAAAAATGGTGGAAATCACATAATAGACCCATGGTACAGACCAGGGCTCACAATGACTTAGCTAAGGGACAATATGGCAGAGATCTACATGATTTAGCAGTGTGACCTGTGACTCAACACATTGGCAACCACTTTCATCTGAACAAATCATAGGATTAAATCAACCTGCACAAATATAAACTGACCAACCAGAGACAACAGGGTGGTAAAAAAAAAACTACACAATCGGGAGTCAGGTGGGTAGCACAGCAGGTCAAGCACAGGTGGCACAAAGTGCAAGGACAGGCCTAAGGATCCTGGTTCGACCCCCTGGCTCCCCACCTGTAGGGAACTTGTTTCACAGGTGGTGAGGCTGGTCTGCAGGTGTCTTTCTCTCCCCCTCTCAGTCTTCCCCTCTTCTTTTCATTTCTCTCTGTCCTATCCAACAACAACAACATCAACAACAGCAATAATAATAACTATAAAAATAATGAAAAAACAACAAGGGCAACAAAAAAGGGGAAAATAATAAATATATATATATAAAAACTACACAATCACTGAAAGGCTTTTCCCGTTCTGATTTCTGTTTCTCTTGCTCCACTAGAAGCACACCTCTACTTTTTGTGTGTATCTGTATGAGATATATTGCTAATCCTTTCTGTTCCATCTTTCCTCGTTTTCCTAAAATGATTTGTGTTTATGGGAATGAGTGATAGGGATAGAAAGAAGAAATACAACAGTTTGGAGAACTCTCAGAAAGCTTGAAATGGACCTACACTATGATCCTGCAATTCCTCTCCTGGGGATATATTCTAAGGAACCCAGCACACCCATCCAAAAAGATCTGTGTACATATATGTTCTTAGCAGCACATTTGTAATAGCCAAAACCTGGAAGCAACCAGGTGTCCAACAACAGATGAGTGGCTGAGCAAGTTGTGGCATATATACACAATGGAATACTACTCAGCTTTAAAAAATGGTGATTTCACCAATTTCAGCGGATCTTGGACGGACTTTGAAAAATTCATGTTAAGTGAGATAAGTCAGAAACAGAAGGATGAATTTAGGATGATCTCACTCTCAGGCAGAAGTTGAAAAACAAGATCAGATGAGAAAACACAAGTAGAACCTGAACTGGAATTGGCATATTGCACCAAAGTAAAAGACTCTGGGGTAGGGTTGGGGGGGGGGGGGGGGAGAAAACAGGTCCAAGAAGGATGACACAGGACCTAGTGGGGGTTGTATTGTTATATGGAAAACTGAGAAACATCATGCATGTACAAACTATTGTATTTATGGTTGAATGTAAAACATTAATTCCCCAATAAAGAAATAAAAAAAAAAAAAGAAATACAACATGTTAGGGGACTGCTTAGGGAAAGACTCCTCTGGAGGAAGGACATTAACAACCCCTCCCCCTGCATCCTAAGGTTGCCAGGAAGTAGGGCTAGTGCTGTCAATGTGTCTGCACCCTGCAGCAGCATCTCCCTTTCTAATCTTCAGCTAAGGCCATAGAATACTGATGAATGCAGCTGTGAAAACCTAGAGACAAAAGCTGAAGTAAATGCCTCAGGATCCTGTGCATTCCTGGAGCCTACTAAGAAATCAGAAGACCAGGAAACTCCAGTCTGTATCCTTTCTTCCCTGATACCCCTGCACTTCCACTCACAAGCTCCTAGCTCTATCTCAGGTCTGCACACCTCTTAACTGTGTATTTTCCTCTCTTCTCTATCTTTCCTTTGTCTCTGTGAGAGATGGTTACGTCTTCTCTTCAAAAGAACATCAATACAACTGTTTAGTACAAAAATTCTTTTTATAATTGTTATCTATGACCATCTTAGGGCAGTAGTTTTATATCCTTTAGGTCAGCTCCTTGCAGTGCTTGCTAACCCTCCAGAAGAGACCCTCAGGCTCTCTTCCTCCTTTCTGTATTAGACAATGGGGAGATTGTGAGCTCAGAAGCCCAGCCCAGGGGTGGAGGAGACAGTTCTGCATCAGGTATAAAAGATGGGAGAAGGGTGAAGAGAATGGTGAAGAAGAATGCCTTGCTTCAACTCCTTATTTTTTGCCTTGATAAGTATTTTAATCAGACATCATTTACAACAGTCTCAATAAATGCATGTCTCCCTGAAACATGGCTGTCTCTCTTGTGACTCTTCTATGCAAAGGTCAGTCTAGATAGAACTTTAGCAGCAGAGCTTAGAGGGGACCTCTGTGTCCTTTGCCCTATTCCCTCTTGCTGTCTTGCTACAAACAGATGCCTTCCCTAGTTCAATGGTATTGAAACTGTTAAAGCTGAGATACTTGAGGTTTCATGGAGATCAGGCTCTCTTGCGTCCTCTCTCTCTCCTCTCTCTCTCCTCTCTCTCACACACACACACACACACACACACACACACACACACATGCAGTACACAAATGCAGGCATTGAGTGTACTTTCACTTTTATAAGCATTTCTAGTTTTGCTTACAACCCTGCCAGTTCCATATCCTGGAGCCTTTGCAATCCAAGGCCCCCTGCCCCCACTGAGGTTTTTAACTCTTGCTATTCAAAATACAATCAGTTACTAAGACCTGCCATTTTAACCTTCTAATTATTCTTAAATTTGTTTCTGCTAGTAAATACCCAGTGTTGTTGCCTTAAACCAGATCTTTATTATGCCTCAATTGGATTTCTACAAACATTTCCCAGATGATCCACCAACTCCTATACTACCATCACACAGTTTTAAAAAGGCTATTTTTTTGATATGCAAATCCTTGAGAAGGTCAGTGGAACAATATAAAAGGCATGTAAAATTAGAAACTAAATGGATGCTATGATGAAGACTATATTAACCAAAAAAAAGAAAAAGAAAAAAAAAGGCAGTCGTGTAGAGAAAAATAAAGCAAAAAGGAGGTAGAGAGTGGCCCCAAGGAGATTTAAATTCAAATAGGACATTTTGGGAAGGTTGCCACAAAGTTACAAAAGAGACAAGTACCCCAAGTAGTGAGGATTGCACACATTTACATAGAAAAAGACATGTAAATTGACACAACCAGTATCCAGCCCCACCAGAAAACCAGACCAAACAAGTCAGACCACTTGAAAAAACTGTGAGTTTCAACAAGAAGGCAGAGACAGCCTTCACCTGCAGCTGTGGAACAAATTACAAAGGTTTAATGGTGCAAATAAAGCCTTATGAATTAAAACCAACAAGAGGCTTGGGATAACAGGACTAAAATCAAACTGTAATTTCAAATCTCTTTGCAGTTTCTTCTGAATGGATTGTTCACTTCATGTGGAGCATATTCTTACCTCACTGTTTTCCTTTTAATCTGTCTCTAATGGAACAAGAAGGAAGAAAAACCTGTTAGGGGAAAAGATTGTAGCTAGCCTTCTGCAATACAAAAATGAATATTTACATAAATCTGAATAGCAGAGACCTGGAAGGCATATCCTGAATGAGTAACAAAGGAACACTTGGCTTGTCACCAAGTGACTTGACTGGCCAGTTTGACAGTCTGGCTGGACCCAGGAACCTACATAATAAAGGTAAAAACACAAAACAAAAATACTAAGCAGGGCAGGGCCCTAATAATGGCTTAGTCTTTAAGTGGTGGCATTGGATGAACTAAGGTGCTTCTAAAGGTTTGTTATTGTTTGTTTATGTTTGATTTTCAGGTTTTTTTTAATCTTTGTAGGTACTACATAATGTTTACCCACTGTTTGATTAATAAACCCTTTAAAAAGGGGGGGATGGCAGGTGGTGGCGCACCTGGTTGAGCACACAAGTTACAATGTGCAAGGACCGGGGTTCAAGCCCCCAGTCCCCTCCTGCATGGGGAAAGCTTCACAAGTGGTGAAGCACGGCTGTAAATGTCTATCTCTCACCCTCTCTATCTCGACATTCCCTATCAATTTCTGGCTAACTCTATCCAATAAATAAATAAAGATATCAATAAAAAAATTAAAAAAAAAACTGGAGACTATATGCAAAATATCTATCCTGCAATTCAGAACCAGACTTTGTTTCCTGGGAGACCAGGAAACAACATCCACAGTGACTTTTAAAAAGTAACAACAGGCATCTGGATGTGGCAAGTCCAGTAAAGCACACATTAACCATGTGCCAGGTTCTGGGTTCAAGTTCCTGGTCACCTGCAGGAGCAATAGAGCAGTGAGTGCTGCAGGTGTCTCTCACTTTCGCTCCCTCTCTCTAATTTCCAGGTTATTATCAGATAAAAGTCAAAAGCAAAATATTCACACCAAGAACAGTAGATTCCTCATGGAAAGCCTGATAACAAAACAAACAAACAAATAATAAATGTTTTTTTAAAGAAAAGATAACAAGTAGTCCAGGAGGTAGCGGAGTGGTTAAAGCATTGACCTCTCAAGCATGAGATGCTGAGTTCAATCTCTGGCAGCACATGTACCAAAGTGGTATTTGGTTCTTTGTCTCGCTCCTGTCTTTCCCATTAGTAAATAAAATCTTTTTTTTTAAGATAACAATCAGAAAAGGCTATATGATTTCTACAAGTCACTTGCATAATTTGAAGTATGACAGGTAAGGGAAAGAACAAAACTTGGGCCTGGGGTAGTCATTTTACGTGTTCAGTGAATAGCAACTAACTCAAGACAGAATGCACCAGAGGTTGAACATGTATGTAACAAGTCTGTTTGCTGTACAGTGAAGGGGGAAAACATGAATAAGGAAGTAGGACACCTAGGTAAGAGTTGTGATAAAGACCAAAGCTATAGATTAGGAGGCATACAAGTAGTCAAAATGAATGTGCTGAAGGATATGAAATGTATGTGAGAGGAAATTCAAGCATTTGAGCCTTAGGGTATATGGAAGAATGGAGACATCAGAAAAACAAATTTTGCAAAACATGTATATTAATGTGTAGATGTTAATGCAAATAAGACATGCAATAATGCCTATTTTAAAAACAAATAATATTAAGTGTCTGTATTATGTGGAGAAAATTTTTTTTCCTTAACATCATTCATTAATAACTGAAAATAAAGGAATGAATGAATGAAACAAAAGATGGCCTTTAGGTTAGTGTATATGCTTTTATTTATTTATTTAAAGGAGATAGTTATAAGACTATCAATAAAATTAAGCCACTGCATTTCCAAAGTCATTGAAAGATTAAACTAATTTATTTAAATATTTACTGATTTATAATATTCAACAAGAGAGAGATAGTCAGAGTACTACCTTGGCATGTGTGAAGCCAATAACACATGCACAACCTACACTACTACTACTAAGCCAACACCTAGGTCACATTTACTTATTTTAAGTAGCTAAGTTTTCCACATAGCTGAAGTTATTTTCTCAGAAATGTAAATATTCTGAAATACATCATTTATATAGTTATTCACATGAAATGTCAACTTAATATTATATTGAAAATACAAAATTCCAATGAAGCAACTAAGAATGGTGTTGATATTGATGATACTCAGAGATCATGAACAAAATATAAACAAATTCAGTACTTTGAAATTTCTAGAAATTATGATTGGTAATAATAATCTTTCAATTACCTTTTTGTTCTTCAGTTTCTAAAAATCCATGCTTTTTTCTTCCAATTTACAGAGCATTTAAACATTTCTGCAAAAAAAAATATATATATATAAGATGAGAAAAAAAAGTAAATTTCATGATATTGCTATAACATTATTTGGGTGGGGTAATGTATTTATTGTTTGCTCAGTGTCTTTATTTGAGTTATAGCAGTAGAACTATAAAACAAAATTCATTTTTCACATGCCACATCTTCCTATATCATCATCTTAAGTACTCAGTGATTCACTGGAAACATAATAGATTTTCTGTGGATGGAGCTTAAATATTTTCCTAATTAAAAAAAACACAGGAGTACAGGTGGTGGCGCACCTGGTTAAGTGCTCATATTACAGTGGACAAGGACCCAGGTTCAAGCCCCTGGTCCAGACCTGCTGGGGGAAAGCTTCACAAGTGAAGCAGGACTGCAGGTATCTCTCTGTCTCTCTCCTCCTCTAAATCCCCTCCCCACTCAGTTTCTCTGTCTCTATCCAATAATAAATAAATTTTTAAAAAATAATTTAAAAAAACACAAGGTTTGACTAGAAACTCTAAAATTTATAGAAGAAAATGTTGGTGAAACTTTGCAAGCCCTTCACATCAAAGATGTGTCTGGAGAAAGAAAGAAAGAAAGAAAGAAAGAAAGAAAGAAAGAAAGAAAGAAAGAAAGAAAGAAAGAAAGAAGGAAGGAGAGAAAGAAAGGAACTTTCCAATAAATATATTGATTTCATAAAAGATATTTTCCACCATGATTAACTGCTGTTAACAAAAACATGGGGAACACCACGTTCAAGCATCTCTTTACCTACCATACACCATTCTATCTCTTCCTCCCCCAGTTCTCTTTTATTGATAATTTTTTTTTTAACTTCTAGGGTTATTGCTGGGGCTGGGGGCCTGCACTAGGAATCCACTGCTCCTGGAGGCCATTTTTTCCTGCTTTGTTGCCCTTGTTGTCATCATCATTGTTATCATTGCAGTTGTTGTTGTTGTTGGATAGGACAGAGAGAAATTGAGAGAGGAGGGGAGACTGAGAGGGGGGAGAGAAAGATAGACACCTGCAGACCTGCTTCACCACCTGTAAAGCCTCCCTCCTGCAGGTGAGGAGCCGGGGGCTTGAACCGGGATCCTCCTGCCGGTCCTTGCGCTTTGTGCCATGTGCGCTTAACCTGCTGCGCTACCGCTCGACCCCCTATTGATTAAATTATTATTTTTCTTTTATTATTAAAATAGAAATCACTATTCCAGATATTTTAAAAAGAGAAAAATAAAGAAAGGAAGGAAGGAAGGAAAGAAGGAAGGAAGGAAGGAAGGAAGGAAGGAAGGAAGGAAGGAAGAGAAAGAGAGAGAGAGAGAAGGAAGGAAGGAAGGAAGGAAGGAAGGAAGGAAGGAAGGAAGGAAGGAAGGAAGGAAGAAGCAATGTCCTTCAAAGTATTTTCTATGGAATTGAGTGGCTTTCTAATGGTTCTGAAACTGGTCATATCAATTTTGGAACTTTCTAGTGATTCCCTTTAAGTGCTTTATATAAACATCACTGCATTAGTCAATCACTATGATAGCATTTATTGTGCTATTAGTAGTAGTATGCTATTAGCAAAAGGTTAAGTAACCATATACTTGCCAAAACAATGAAGAAATCCATTATCTATTCTAAAATCTTGTGCCCTAATGGATAAAGAATATGGACAGCAAATCATTGGAATAAAATTGAAAATGAGCTCTCCATAAAAGAATCACTATAGAGTACCATCAGATGTATCTGAAAACAAATCAGTTGAAAAATATTTAGCAGGGGCCTGGCAGTAGCACAGGGGGTTAAGCACATGTGCAGGGTCTAGCATGGAAGTATCCCTGTTGGAGGCCCTGGCTCCCCACCTGCAGGGGAGTCGCTTCACAGGCCATGAACCAGGTCTGCAGGTGTCTTTCTCTCCCCCTCTCTGTCTTTCCCTCCTCTCTCCATTTCTCTCTGTCCTCCAAGCACAACGACAACAATAATAGTAACAACAACACCGATATATATATATATATATGTATATATATATATATATACATATATATATATATATTTAGCAGTAAGAGCAATGAAACTTCTCCACTTATATATGACTAACATTTTGTACCACAAGTGCAAGTCAAATCCATATCAGAATAGCACAACTGATTATCTGAATAGGCAACTGAAAGCAAATTTTTAATCAGCATTTCGATGCCCTGCACAAGCATTCTTTCACCAGATTGATCATGTTCCTTCAGAAAATATTTGTTGTTTACAAAAATATTTTCAACCTGTTTTTGAAGAGCACATCTCATCTTGTAACTATTCTACGTATCTAAACAAACATATCCAATCTTGAAAATGCTATACATACAAATACCATATTCTATCAATCATATTTCTCTCATTTAAAAATATACATAATAAAATTCATTATATGACTACTACTTCTTGACACCAGTCAATACAGCTATAGATATAATCAATGATATATCTCTTTATGCTTACAAGTCTCTATATAGTTTTTTTATTATGCTAAATCCTACACATTACTGTGGATTGCTGAGAATAGAAACTGTGACTTCTCCAATTTGTAAAACCCCTCCCTAAAGGACAAAGCACAAATAGGGATTCAAAACTACTGAGTGATGAATTCAATATATGCAATGTATATATGCCACCAGGGTTATCAAAATGGTTCAATTTTTCATGACTCCACCATTCCTGATGCACCCTTCCCCTTTTTTTGTTAGAGGGTAAGGAACAGAGAGATAGTGAAAGACAGAGAGAAAGGGAGAAACCAACTGAGACAATGAGACACCTATATCATTGCTCCAGTGCTTAAGTCCCTCCCTAGATTCAGAGAATTGAACCTAGGTCCTCACACATGACAAACCACTACCTGACAAACCACTACCCTGCTTCAAAACATTCACATTTTTTTTCAGTTAAACTCCTGTTGCAATTGTCTATAGTGGATTCAGATAAATTAAGAGCAAGAACAAAAATCCGACAGTATATGTGTCTTGATTACATTGCTATTGCCATATGTCCTTTTAAAATTTTTGACATAATAGAAAATCTACAATTTAAAGTTAGGCAATTAAAATTCTCAGTGCTTCATTCAATTACAATCACTTAAGGTAGTTAAGATTTTGTAGGAAACCCAGAAGAAAGAACAGGCTCCCATAGGGTCACTTATCCTCCTACTAGCAAAAAAGCCAGGCCTAATTTAAAACATGGGAAGGTAAAGGGGAGTGCAGAGGTAAAGGGAATAGAAAGCAAAGAACAGGAAAATAAATCATCTGATATGATACTGTTCTATCAATATAAAGTGCTATAGCTGAAATTACTCTTAGAAGTAATTTGAGCTGAATGGGATTTTAAATATTTATTTGAGAAAGGAGTAAGAAAAAATGAGAGAAAGCATCACTATGGCATATGTGATGCCCATGTCTGTGGGTTCAAGGATTTAAGGAATGAACCAGCCCTTAGACTAAGTAAAAGAATTTTTTTTAATAGAGACAAAAATGACAGAAGCAGAGAGTGAAAAGCATCATAGCATGTTGGTATGTTTCATATTGGTTTGATCCCCTTCCCCCCAACTCTGAGAGAATTGGTTTGGCCCTTGCTAGTTTCACGCCCCTCTTTCTCCCCGCCCCCTATGCTAAGGACGTCCAGAGTCCCAGCAGCATCCGCAGAGGGAGAATGATGGAGAAGCACATGGTGTGGTGATTTGCCCGTTTGTGAATAAAGACTAAACTGCAGCTTCTCAGCCCAGCCGTGTGTCCTCGAGTCTCTGTCTCTGTCTACCGCCATGATGCTAGCCCGGCCTGCTGGAGCCCCCGAATTTTAACAACAAATGGCGCCCACGTGGACCTGACCTGCGCATCTCTCAGATAAGTGAAGACACTTTGGCTACCTATGCACTATGGCCTTCTCTTCTGCTTGTGAAGAGATCGCCAAAGGCCTCTGCCCTTTCTTCACGAGACTGTTTTCGCTGTTTCTGGAACATTTATCTCTGGACCACTCTGTGGTTTCTGCCCAATGCCAGCTCGCAGGAGCCCAACGCCAGCCTGCATGAGCCGGCTTTCCGTCGCGTGGCACAGGGCATTGGGTGCGGGCTCCCTCCACGCTGCTCGGCCACTGGGAACAAAGCAGCAGACATGGCAGGGCTATGGGACAGGGCCGCGGTGGCCTATCATGGCTGCCACCCCGGGGCACCTCGGCCTTCTGCACGGCTGGCCCGCCTGCCCTCGTGCTATGAAGTCTGGACAGATCCCGGACCCCCCAGAGACCAGAGACCGCAGGTTCCCTGCCGAAACTGGGCCCCCTGGCTGAGATCTCCAGCTTGGGTCTGAAGGCAGACAAGCTAGAATACGCAGAGATTCGTCCAGAGATCACAACCTGCAATTCCTAGAAGTGAAGCTGCCCAAGAGGCCACCGCTGGACAACGCACTCCCCGAACAGCTAAGACAGTATAGATCTAAATTCGTGTTTAAAATGACATGTCTTCATAACAAAAGTTTCTCTCCTTGTGTATTAAAGACCATGTTTACTTGTGTGTTTAAAGTTTGGTAACATTAACTTTAAGGTTAAAAATGTAACTTCAAGGCTAAATTCTTACCAGGCAAAGTTAAATGAAAAAGGTTTTCAACGTAATTCTCATAAAGATAAAATTAACTTACATTTAAAGTCTAAGGTAAAAATTATTTAACAATCAATATATTTTAACTAAGTTGGTCTTAAAAAAACAAAAAACAAAAACCTGCGCACATCTAGGGTGTGTCTCCATCTTGAATGGGTGTAACAAAAGGTTAAAAAGACGTTGTTGTTATGTAAAAGTCTCAAATTCCTTCTCAATTAGAAATGTTAGGTTGCTATGGTTATGCTAATAATTCTCATGCCTGAGGCCTTTTTCTTTCTATGGTTCATGTTTGCCTTTCCACATTTTATTGTTTGAACTTTAAATAGCCTTGGAATCGTGCTGGAAGAGACTTCCAATTGTGATAGAGTTATCAGTTGTGGTAAACTTCTAACCTGCTACAAGTTTTGTTTCATAAGTAAATGAATTGCAGCTGTCAAGTTCTCTACAGAAAAGCAGAATTCCGATGGCTGACATTCCCCATCGAGACAGACATACAACAATTCACCCCTTGGCAATTCTTCAGTGGACATCTGCTTTGGACTTCTATCGGACTCACTGGTACATCTCGGACATCTTGCACAAAACTAGCAGCTTCCCTTATGCTGATGGGTTTCTCAAACACTGACTGCAGCCATGCCTTGGGACTCTATGCCTCACCACTGCCCATGCTAGAAAGTGCCCGTCGAGGCAAGTACGCCCCCCAGAGGCAGGAAATGTTTTTTTTTAAGCTGATAAAATTTTGCCCAGAGGCAAAAAATGGCCCCCTCAGGCCTTCCCTTGGCAGCACACTGGTTCTTGTTACTCGTTTACATGTTTCTCCATGTTTCTGCCAGTTTCTTTTTTGAAAATGCCTGTACGATATAGGTTTCTGTTCACCCCACACCCCTGATACTGTGGTCATTTAGTTAAAAACAGAAGGGAGAATTGTTGGTATGTTTCATATTGGTTTGTTCCTCTTCCCCCCAACTCTGAGAGAACTGGTTTGTCCCTTACTAGTTTTACACCCCTCTTTCTCCCTGCCCCCTATGCTAAGGACGTGCAGAGTCCCAGCAGCATCCGCAGAGGGAGAATGATGGAGAAGCACATGGTGTGGTGATTTGCCCGTTTGTGAATGAAGACTAAATTGCAGCTTCTCAGCCCAGCCATGTGTCCTCGAGTCTCTGTCTCTGTCTACCGCCATGATGCTAGCCCGGCCTGCTGGAGCCCCCGAATTTTAACAACAATAACATAAAAGCCTTCTCTAATACAGTGAGGTCAGGCTTGAACCCAGGTCAAGCACATGACAAGGCACATGACAAATAAGCTATTTCACCAGTCCTTAAAAGGATTTTTTTTCCTCCAGGGTTATCACTGGGGCTCATTGCCTGCACTACACTGCTCCTAGTGGCTCCCCCCCCCGTTGTTGTTGTTGCTGTTATTGTTATTGTTGGATAGGACAGAGAAAAATGGAGAGAGGAGGGGAAGATAGAGAGAGGGAGAGAGACACCTGCAGACCTGCTTCACTGCCTGTGAAGCAACAACCCCCCTGAAGGTGGAGAGCCCAGGGAATCTTACACCTCCTTGCACTTCGCACTATGTGCGCTTAACCTGCCCCCCAAAAGGAATTTTTTTAAATTAATTTTATATTTATTTTCCCTTTTGTTGCCCTTGTTGTTTAACATTGTTGTGGTTATTGATGTCTTGTTGTAGGATAGGATAGAGAGAAATGGAGAGAGGAGGGTAAGACAGAGGGGTAGAGAAAGACAGACACCTGCAGACCTGCTTCACCCATTATGAAGTGACTCCCCTGCAGGGAGTCACTTTTAATTTTTTAAAAAAATTAAAAAAGAAAGAAAACTGTTTAAAATGAAATTAAATACAAATATACTTTCATTTTTAAAAGAAGATAGCACTTTGGTGTCTCTTATCTCTCCTGCTCAAAACAAAGACAGTGTGTAAAATAACGATTGGATCAGGTAGATCTATATCTGTGAGGCCCTAGGCTCATTTCCTGGCACTACATAAAAAATAACAAATGCATACATGGAGTATGCATTTATATTCTGCTTGGGGAATATGAACACAATTAGATAGTAGTACACATAGATCACCACCCATATTGTTGGATATGCCTAGAAACATTCTGAAAATTAAGACACTAATACTCAATACAGGTTCTAGGACAGCAGCAACTAGAATAACATGCTGGTTCATATGAGAATTATCTAATGACCATAGATAGGTATAGGAAACTCAGGTTTTATTTCTTGTTGAAATTTTACATAAGAAAACTTAGTAACACATAGAGGTACGCTGAAATATGAAAAAAAAATTTCTTATACATTCTATGCTTATTTAACAATTGAGTAGTCAAAAAGTTGCACTGTCTTTTCAAAGCTGATTTAAATAAATTTAAAAACTTAATCTCAAAGTCTTATACATAGGAAAAGAAGCCTGGGAACAAATTTTATGCAAACACCTGTTACCAATGCCTTCTAGATGCATATTGAAATTTTTCAAAGAGCTGCTGAATTTTTACATACAGCTATAGTTTCTACTAGTTTTAGAAAAGCGATTTTTATTTCTCAGGTCTATGATGCCAAATTGTCAGTTAATACCAACTCCAAGGAAAATCCAATATGCCTGAATCCTTGCTAAGTTATAGTAAAAATAAGAACCTGTCATTCTATGAAGTAATTTCCAAGGTTTAAAATACCTGGGGTTTCCAAGTCAGACACGGAATCTTTTTTCCAAAATCCCTCATTCCTCTGGTCATTAAAAAATAAATCAATAAGTGCATTCTAACTGAAGTTTAAAATGCTTCTGTGAAGTGACCTTTGCCAAAGTCTTTTGGGGATGTTCCAATGTTGGGGTGGGGGGGAAGGATCAGGCTTAAAAGCAGAGAGAAGGAAATAAAGAAATGCTTCTACCCAAGAGAAAAAAAAAACTGGCTAAAGAACTAATGGGTTAGCTTACATATCAAATCTCTACTGCACTGTTACTCTGCTTTCTCCTTTACTCTGCCATTCTTACACTGCCCGCAGTTCACTGCATGAAGCACTACTTCTCTCTCTGTAGAAGATTTCAAGCAGAAAAAAAAACCTTCAACAGTAATAAGTTCTTTATCTGCAACTCCACCATCTGGAAGACATAGCAATCAAACATACAGACCTAAATCAAGAAATACTTTCTTTTTTTCTTAAAGTTACACAGCAATAAAACTCCATGAACTTGACCCATGGTGAGGCCTTTAATCAAGATCAGTTTTTCTTTATGTAAAGAATTCAGTTCAGCAGAAATCATAAGAAAGTGAGCCAGCATACAAAGAAATGCTCAAAGTTCAGGAAATTAAAAAGTTCCTTTGAAAGTATAGTTTGAATTCGTCCTCTTTCTGACTTCCAAACTTCCAAATGAGAAGCTGTACCTCTGTGTCAATGGCTATGCTTTATTTTATCCCTTGTTTTTTCAAATCAATAAAAAAAAAGGGGGGGGTTTTGTTTGTTTTTAAAGAAAGCAGTTTGGATAGTTTTACTCAAACTTGCAACTATCTGATGTTTAGGTACTGTAATTGGATTTATTCTAATTTTTCAGAATTTTTTCACTAAACAAAGGAAGCTCCTACTAAACAAAATTAAATATTGATCTATTTGTAGCTTTGCTAATTACAATACAAAATAATAATAAATTGATAAGGTAATTACAATAAAAAATCATCATAAATCAATAAGGTCAAATAAGGTATACACACACATAAGTAAGTAACGAATTATTTGCCATATGTTCATGAGAAAAAAAGTTTCTGTTACTCCTGAAAAACATCTAGTTATGATATTCATTAGTTTTATTGCAGAAAGATAATCTGTTTGTCCACAGACTATTTTTTAAATGATGCATGCTCTATGCAAACTATCAATATAATTCTTTCAAAAGAAATATATATCATGCTGCAATAGCATTTTCTAAAAAAAAATCAATACTATCAATACCATAAAACAGAAGAAGATACTGAATTAAAATAAGTTATTTTTAATTCATTTGCTCCTGAATTTAAATTATACTACTATTACATACAACCAGTTTGTTTCCAAGTAAGTATGTAGAGATACAAAGGAAATATTAATATTTAAGATATATTTACATCTTTCTACTTTTTCCTTTATCAAGTTAAACTCTCAAATAAATATGTCAATAAAATATACAAATATAGGGGGAGTCGGGCGGTAGCGCAGCGGCTTAAGCAAGCGCCGGTGGCGCTACACGCAAGGACCAGCGTAAGGATCCCGGTTCGAGCCCCCGACTCCCCACCTGCAGGGGAGTGGCTTCTCAAGTAGGTCTGCAGGTGTCTATTTTTCTCTCTCCCCTCTCTGTCTTCCCCATCTCTCTCTCCATTTCTCTCTGTCCTATCCAACAACAACGACAACAATAGTAACTACAACAATAAAAACAACAAGGGCAACAAAAGGGAATAAATAAATAAATAAATAATATATATACAAATATAGTTTTTCCTATATAGGTATAAATGAAAATCTTATCTATTACCTCAAGATAACATTTAAAAACCATGCATTGCTGAAAACATAACCACACAATTACCATCTCTCTCACAGGATTAAATTATATACTTAGTATAACTATAAGAATACTATAATTGTTACAGTTAAAAATCAAGATAAAAGATGAATCAGGCATTTCTGGCACAGCAGCAGAGGTTTGCAAAACTTAATGAAAATATATTTTAATAGTTTTTATTATCTTTATTTATTTATTTGATAGAGACAGTCAAAAATGGTGAGGGATGAGGGAAACAGAGGGAGAGAAATCCCTGCAGACCTGCTTCACCACTTGTAAAGATTTCCCCCTACAGGTGGAGACCAGGGACTTGAACAGGATCTTTGAGCATTGTAACACGTGTATTCAACCAGGTGCACCATCACCCAGGCCACATGAAAATAATTTATTTCCCTTTTTTTCTTTTTATTTCCTTTCCTTTTTTTTTATTTGCTACTATGCAACAAAACCTTGATTAATATTTTGAACAGATTTAGCTATTACTGAAATTGGAAACTTCTATACTTAAATTTGGACAAATGGCTTGAGCGCAGAATAATGCCACCATCAGGCACTATGAGTGCAGGACTATAAACTTAACAACCACCCCTCAGGTGGAGGACCAGGTGCAGAGTCGATTCTTTCTCGATGTTTTAATCATCTGGATATTGCCATCTTCCAGCTGCTTGCTAGCAAAGATGAGCCTCTACTGATCAGGGGAATGTTGCCTTCCTTATCCTGGATCTTGGTCTTCATATTCTCCATGGTATCATTGGGATCCACTTGCAGGATGATGGTTTTGCCAATCAGGGTCTTTTTGACATGTTAGTGAAATGGAGACGATGCAAAGAAAAGAAAAAAAAAAAAGGCCATCCAGACACCACAGATATAACAGCAGCCTTCAGCTCCACCAGACGCTTCTAAGCCCATGAAAATAATTTATTCAGTCTAAAAAATCAATTTTGTCTTCACTGGTTGGCAAAATTGTTACTAACAACTTAAATTCTACATTTCAAGTTGTCACTTTACCCTTTATTTTACTGGATGAAAATTTAAAATACTTTTACAAGAGCAAAGCTGTTTATATATTTTAAGTTGAGGGTGGGGGATAGCATAATGGTTATGCAAAACGACTTTTGTGGCTGAGACTCTAAAGTCCAGTTCCTAGTAGCACCATAAACCAGAGCTGAGCAGTGGTATGTTCTTTCTATATATCTTTTCCCTCCATCTCTCTCTTTTTCAGTAAAATAAATAAAATAAACCACATTTTTCAAAAATAAACTTTAAGAAAACCACTGATAGTCATTTTGGTCTACTAATCAATGCAATAAATAACTAAAGTGGCAGAGTAACACTGGAGCTGGGCTAGCTAAGTGAGCTACAAAACTTCATATAAACACCAGCAAGATGGAGGGGTTGTGGAGTCAAAGGAACCCTCCTGCACTACTGGTGGGATGTCAATTGGTCCAACCTCTGTGGAGAACAGTCTGGAGAACTCTCAGAAGGCTAGAAACGGACCTACCTTAGGATCCTGCAATTCCTCTCCTGGGGATACATCCTAAATAACCCAACATACCCATCCAAAAAAATCTGTGTACACATATGTTCTTAGAAGCACAATTTGTAATAGTCAAAACCTGGAAGCAACCCAGGCGTCCAACAACAGATGGGTGGCTGAACAAGTTGTGGTATATAGACACAATGGAATACTACTCAGCTTTAAAAAATGGTGACTTCACCGTTTTCAGCCCATCTTGGAAGGACCTTGAAAAATTCATGTTAAGTGCTATAAGTCAGAAACAGAAGGATGAATTTGGGATGATCTCACTATCAGGCAGAAGTTGAAAAACAAGATCAGAAGAGAAAACACAAGCAGAGCCTGAACTGGAATTGGCATACTGCACCAAAGTAAAAGACTCTGGGGTGGGGTTGGGAGGGGGTGAATATAGGTCCAAAAAGGATGACAGAGGACCTAGTGGGGGTTGTATTGTTATATGGAAAAATGGGAAATGTTTTGCATGTACAAACGATTGTATTTACTGTCAAATATAAAACATTAATCCCCCAATAAAGAAATTAAAAAAGAAAGAAAGAAAGAAAGAAAGAAACACCAGCAAGAAAGCTCGCCAGTTTAAGTGCATCTGCTTTGTCATGTGTCAGGTTTTAGGCCCAATGCCAACACACTATAGTAAGTTTTGGTGCTGGGTGTTTTTTCCTCTCCTTCTGACTCTTTCAAATATAAAAAAGTCATGTTAGAGCAACAAAGCCCAGGAAGTAACAAAAAAACAAACAAAATCCTTCATTATACATTATTCCAGCTCTAGGGGCTGCACAGACAATTGTACAAACTCTTTGTTATTTATTTATTTCTGAGAAAGAATGAACCAGAATAACACTTATACAGGCAATGCCAGGGATTGAATTCATGACCTCATGCTTTAAAGCAGAACATTTTATCTACTTATACCACAAACAGGCCATCACTGTGCAGATTCTTAGCATGCACATTCTTGGTTTTAAACTGTTTAGTCATTAGCAAGAGGATAACAATAATAATAGTAGTAAAAATAGATAAAAAACATAATAGTACTTGCTCAAAAATTCAATATGGACAAACTGTTAACAGCACAGTTTACTGAAAATATCAGCTAAGCTATACCTAGTAAATAAAAATATTTCTCTACTTCAGTGCAAAGAAAGTAAAAAAGCAATTTGATCCAATTAAGCCAATTTGGAAAACACAACTACCTAAAAGGCTAGCCTGTACTAAGTGATGAAGGCAAAATGGACTCAGTCCAAAACTCTTTTATTTGCTTAGATGCTACTTATTAGTTATATTTCATTATACAGTAGTAAAAATTACAAGGCAGCATCCTGTTATTTTCCACTGGGAAAAAATGATAAAGATACATGATTAAAACAGCACAGACAGCCGCATGCCAGGCTGTGCGCCACATGTGCCTTTAGAATGTGTCAACAGACACTGATGTTTATGTGGCTGGTGTAAAGGTAGCCAAATTACTTCTCCTTAAATGGTCCATGAAATTGAAGACTTGAATAAATCTAGAACCCTTTCAGATTTTCTGGTGACTGTACACATAATGGAAGAGTTGTTTTTATCGAAGTCACTGTTTATTTAAAAAAGAAAACATTTTTACTTTATTCTTCAAAGTGTTTTTTAAAAGAAAGTAGCATATCAACAAACTAAAACTATACACTTTAGTTCAAGTTAATCACCTAGAAGTAGTCTAGCTTGTAAAGAATGCAAATGAATTTCTCAACAGAACTTAACACCTTTACTAACCTTTTAGGTTTCATCTTCCCAGCTTTTGCATTTTTTTTTTTTTTTTGGCCACAGGGTTATTGCTGGGGCTCAGTGCCTGCACCATGAATCCACTGCTCCTGGTGGCCACCCTTTCTCCCTTTTGTTGCCCTTGTTGTTGTAGCCTTGTTGTGGTTATTATTGTTGTTGTGGATGTCATTTGTTGTTGGATAGGAGAGAGGGAAATGGAGAGAGGAGGGGAGGACAGAGAGGGGGAGAGAAAGACACCTGCAGATCTGCTTCACAGCCTGTGAAGCAACTCCGCTGCAGGTAAGGAGCCAGGGGCTCTAACCAGGATCCTTACACCTGTCCTTGCGCTTTGTGCCACGTGCGCTTAACCCACTGTGCTACAGCCCGACCCCTAGCTTTTGCAATTTTTATCAATCTTTGCTCACTACGTATTGCTGATATTGCAGATACATGGGTTTCTAGTCATATAAATTAAAAATACTCCTTCTGGGGTGATAACATAATGGTTATGCAAAAAAAAAAAAACCCTCACATTTTAGGCTCTAAGTCCTAGGTTCAATCCCAAGCACCCCCACAAACCAGAGATGAGAAATGGTCTGGTAAGGTGAGAAGGGAAATCATTATTCTTGTTATTTCAGAGAGAGAAGAAGAATAAAAGGAGATGGGGGAAATAGAGAGTAAGATTGGTAACTCTAAGGATATCAGTTAGTGTTCTATATTTTTGTACAGTTTGGGCAGGAATATATTGTGTAACGGGGGGGGATGCAGTTTATGGATTACTAACAGTTCAAAGAGGAAACTATTTCTAATTTGTATTATTGAAGCATCCAATGAAAGACATTCTTGATGCAAAAATCTTAGCATTCCTTTCATTCAACAGCATCACTAATGGTAGCTTATTTCTTTTAGCACTGTGATCATACAAGTCAAGTAGACTCAGCTACAACATTTAAGTATTTTTTTGTTTTTTCATCTTTCTGTTTAGAGTAAATATGAATTAGGACAGTAACTAGGAGGTCACATTTGATGACAGTCTGCATGCTATCAAGAATGCATTATAATTTGAGGTTACTAGCCAATAATACCCATTTCATCTTCTATTCCCCTAACTTGAACAATATATATATATATATGTATACATAGATATATACATATATATATATATAGTAATTTAGAGAATTCCCTACTGTTTGATGTTCTTTCTAGAAAATCAACTAAGTACAGACTGTCAGAACTGCTAGAATCTTCTGAAGATCACAAGTACATAATTATATTTTATTATTGCTCTTATGATAGCGGGTATAACAGAGCTGTTCAAAACATGGTGATAACACTAGCCTGTGGCTTCTTATGAAGAGAAGGCTACATTACAATGCTATTGAAGAGAAGGACACATTACAATACTATTCCTATTATGACTGAACTGTACCGATTGTTGTTAACTTCAAAATGCCCTATTTTCACCTCTAAAACCAAATTTTTGTATATATGGTGACTACAGGTAGCCTGTCCCCTCATTTTCAATGTATGCTAATGATTTTAAGTATTAAATCATTCATTCATTCATCCTAAAACATTTACTCAAAACCAGTTACATTATTATAAGTGATATGAAAGCAAAGCCCAGGCCCTTGTGCATGGTAATGTGTACACTCAACAGGTAGTACCACTACCCAGCTCCCCTATAGCTTTTGTATGTTATGTGGTTAGACCCCAGACCCAACATAAAAACAAGACAAAATCAAACAGAACATCATTTGCTCCCTTTTGTTCTTTTATTGCAGTAGTTATTATTGTTGTTGTATTGATATCATTGTGGGTGGATAGGACAGAGAGAAATGGAGAGAGATGGGGAAAACAGAGAGGGGAAAAAAAAGATAAGACACCTGCAGACCTGCTTCACCGCCTGTGAAGCGATTCCCTTGCAAGTGGGGAGCCGGGGGCTTTGTGCCACCTGTGCTTAACCCGCTACACTACCCCCCCAACTCCCCCAAATAGAACATCATAAATGATTAAGTAGCACTCTAACTTTTTTCTCTATCCCTCTCACACACACAAAATAACTTTCTTATTCAACACACTATTTTAATTAACATGATGTATGAAAATACTGATCTTTAATAAGAAATTAATTTAGTGCATTCATATTGTGAAATCAGAAAACATATAATTACTTGAATAATATAAGACTATGGGTCATTACTTTCTCATATCAATATGCACAAACAAACTTTTAAGGTTCTCTAATGCCTATGGTTAATGAACTGAAAATGTAATGACAGGATTTAAAATTGATGCCTTTTAAATTAAATAATTCAATCATCTTCACATAACAGAACCAATATTTTATTTAAAAAATAATTAGCCTATTATTTTGTCAGTGAATCATATCAGTAAATTGCCAAGTACCAGTGAGTTAGTTGAGATGCAGCCTAAAATGATTTAGGAATGAACAAGCGCCCTTTGTTATGATAAGCAGTGTCAAAAAAAAGGTCCATTTTTAAATATTTAGTCATTTCCTGCCTATGATATATCATAAGACTCATTTTAGGACTGAGGAGACAGTATAAAGGGTTATGCAAAATACTCTCATGCTTGAGGCTCAGAGGTACCTGGTTCAACCCCCAGCACCACCATAAGCCAGAGCTAAGTAGTGTTCTGGTCTATCTTTATCTCTTCCTCATTAGAATAAAATGCTAAAAAAAAAAAAAATCAAGTCATTATAAAGACAAGGAAAAATTCAATGTTTGTCTTTAATTTAAAATGAGACCAAGCAAAGAAAGTTAAGAAGTATAGCTGAAAAAGCTATTTAATGCAATGACCTTGTCATATATCAGATAGAATGAAGTTGAGCTTGCTATACTAGAATATTATGAAATGCTTACTAAAATTAAGCAAAGCTATTATTGGTATTATGTATTATGAAAATGAAAAAGCTACTGTAGATGATCATGGGTTTCATAATTGCTTTTTTCTCTTTGAGGAAAAATAATTTCCAACTCCTCATGATACCATTAAAGATAATTTTACTGTGTAAAAACAAACAAACAACAACAACAACAAAAAAAAACTATGTTCCACTGCACTAATGAAGTAACAAAAGATAGTGCATTTGATGGAGGCTTAGGAGTTCTTCAGATGGGGGCCAGGAATTGGTGCACCCATATTAACTGATCCCCACCTGCAAGGAGAAAGTTTCACAAGCAGTGAATCAGTGCTAGAGGTATCTCTCTGTCTGTTGCTTCCTCTCTATGCAATTCTTCTCAATTTCTCTATCAAATAGAGTAGAGGAGCTTTAAATTTAATGAGAGAGAGATATCAAGATCTGCAGAAAAGAATTCCATGGAACATGTACTATAGGCTTTTGTGTGTGTGTGTGTGTGTGTGTGTGTGTGTGTGTCTTTATTCTTAATACCATTGTTTTAGAATGCAGTACTCTAGAAAACCTTTCCTAGACACCAAAGACAATACTAGATAGTATGTAATATTATTAAGTAGTAGAAAAAAGGCTTTAATTTTTCCATTTACTGGAAACATAAAATTTTCACTAATAAACAATAAGACCATGGGATACTAGAAAGCTCATTAGGTAGTGTGCATGCCTTGCCATGTGCATAGTCCAGATAGTAGCCCTGTAGTCACATGGGGCACTATGGCACCAAGGTCTCTGTGAGGTAGCATTTTAGGAGAGACCTAAGATAAATGACATTAAAAAAAAAAAAAAAAACACTAGTATAGCCACAGGCCCTTTGGAATATAACTAAAATATGCCTACTAGCTACCTACAAAATGGAGGGCCCCAAACTCTTCATCTGCACTATTCCAGCCTTTGGGTTCATGATTGTTCAACAATTTGTTTGGCTTTGTATATTAACTCTCTTTTCAGCCACCAGGTTCCAGATGCCAGCATGATGCCAACCAGACTTCCCTGGACAGACAGCCCCACCAATGTGTCCTGGAGTTCTGTTTCCCCAGAGCCCTTCCCCACTAGGGAAAGAGAGAGACAGGCTGAGAATATGGGTCAACCTGTCAACACTTATGTTCAGCGGGGAAGCAATTACAGAAGCCAGACCTTCAACAACCTTCTGCAACCCGCAGTGACCTTGAGTTAATACTCTCAGAGGGTTAAATAGGAAAGCTATCAGGGGAGGAGATGGGATACAGAGTTCTGGCGGTGGAAACTGTGTGAAGTTATACTCCTTTTATCCTATGGTTTAGTCAATGTTTCCTTTTTATAAATAAAAAATTAAATAAGGGTGGGGGTAGATGGCATAATGGTTATGCAAAATGACTCTCATGCCTGAGGCTCCAAAGTCCCAGGTTCAATCCCTGGCACCACCATAAACCAGAGCTGAGCAGTGCTCTGGTAAAAAATAAATAAATAAATAAATAAATAAATAAATAAATAAATAAATAAGGTGATAAAAATAATAAAAGTTGGAATCTATTTATAGTTAATGAAAATATTTTCTTACTTGATCCTTCTAATATTCATGATTAGTAAACAGATTAGATTTCATCTTTCCAATTTTTAAGGTAAGAACTTGGGAGGGCTGGGGAGATAGCATAGTGATTATGCCAAAAGACTTTTAGGCATGAGACTCTGAGATGCCAGGTTCACTCCCTGGCACTACCATGAGCCATAAATGAGCAGTATTCTGATATGAGAGAGAAAGAGAGAGAGAGAATGAGAACAATGAACTTTAGCAATGTCATCTAACTTTATCCATCAGACAGTTAAAGAATTGATATTAGGAAATAGTTGCCTATACTCCTATTTTCAGAAAATGAAACTAGTCTGCATATTTTACTTTTAAGAATGCTAATAAAAAGCCAAGGACACAATATTCTGTTCCATAGACCTTAAATATTCGGATCAATCCAAACTGTGACGGAATGGATAGTTGAAACCTGAGACTGACTTGCTCCAGCAAATATAAACTGAGAAGAGAGAAGAGGCCATAAAATTATAGCACTGTTGAAAATCAAAGCAGAACAGAGACACAAGGTGAACATTAGAAGCATTTTAAAGTCTTAGCAAGGTCATGCTGATAAATTAAAATGAATATGAATTGGAAATACTAATAAATCATGCTAATTTCTTCAGAACACACTGCCCTGGCCTTTCTGAACCTAGAGGTAATGGGCAGATCATTCACATTCCTTATTAATGATTTTGAAATTTATATATATCTTATAGTGCTTATGGAATCAGAGTTCAAAGTCTGTATTCTCTTTGTGATAGTGAAACACTCACCAAAAAAGGGCTTATCACCTCTAGATAATAAAGGATATTATGTACTATATGATTTAAGATTTTATTTATTTATTTATTTATTTATTTATTTATTTATGAGAAACAGGAGGAGAGAGAAAGAGCCAGATATCACTCTGCTACATGTGCTGCTGAGGACTGAACTCAGGACCTCATGCTTGAGAGTCTGCTGCTTTATCCACCTTGCCATCTCCCGGACCACCCTTCTTTTATTCATATAGTGATCTGTGTGGCCCTTAACATAATTTTTCCTTATATAAGTATGTACCATTCATTTTCCAGTGTACTGGAATATACTTAGAGCTTCTATATATTTGGAGCAGTACAGAGATACTTCAATGTGTAGGGTGAGCATCTTGTCATGCTTATGACACAGGTTCAAGTCTTGAGTCTTCTAGTTAAAAATATATCAAAAGTCATATTCAAGTAAGTGAATAAACACTAAATCTAACCCATTTGAACAAGTCAGTGGTAAAGCACTGTAACTGAAGAATGAATGAATGATATCTAATAATGATGTTAAATCAGTTGTAAATATAGAAAAGTAGTCAAGGACATTTTTTCTTTTAGATATAGATAACAAGATATTTTATTTTACTTATTTATTTTTAATATTCATTTATTCCTTTTTTGTTGCTTCTTTATTGTTGTAGTCGTTGTTGGATAGGACAGAGAGAAATGGAGAGAGAAGGAGAGAAAGATAGACATCTGTAAACCTGCTTCACCACCTGTGAAGTGACTCCCCTGCAGGTAGGAAGCCAGGGGCTCGAACCCAGATCCTTACACTGATCCTTGCGCTTTGCGCCACCTGCACTTAGCCTGCTGCACTACCGCCCGACTCCCAACAAGATATTTTAAATTAAAATATATTTATGTCAAAACACCTTAGTTTCCATACCCTTTAAAAAGAGTTAAAGCCAACAGAAAAAACACTTATTTTTATATATACAAGATAGGTATAAATACATACATTATAATTAATTGATATATAAAGCATATATTAATTTAAAATGCACTGACAAATTAGTAGGTATTTATATAAAGAAGGATGAAGATATGCAAAAACAAATAAGACAACTCTGTGGGTTGAAACTGAGAATCTGTGATAATGGTTATTTAACAAGGTTATTTACTTTATCCATATGTGTATCACAAACTTGTAAATACTATACACTTTCTTTACCATGTTTCCCACAGAAACAACTCAGAATCTATGCTTCGGAAAGACATCACAGCAGTTGCACAGAGATTCCTAAGCCTGAGGCCCCAGAGTTTCCAGATTCAATCTCAGGCATTACCATATGTTTGACTTGAGCAGTACTGTGGCCTCTCATGTTAAATAAACAAATATTTTACTGAAAAAGGTATTCTTGCTACAGTTAAACCAAAATTAGACTAACCTGTAGGTAAAAAGATGGATCTTTTGATATTTTTTGACCTGAAGTAAAATATATGGAAAAATCTAAGTTTCCTTCTGGTCATGCTCAGTTTTAAGTCTAGGATCTAAAAAGCCTTGCAATATTTTTACTTTTTTTTTTTTTCAAAAAATTTTTTAATTATCTTTATTTATTTACTGGATAGAGACAATCAAAAATCTAGAGGAGTGTGGGAGTAGATAGCATAATGGTTATGCAAAGAGATTATCATGCATGAGGCTCCAGGTTCAATCCCCCGCACCATAATAAGAGAGAACTGAGCAGTGCTCTGGTTTAAAAAAAAAAAAAAGGAGAGAGAGGAAAAAAAAAAAAAAAAGAAATCTGGAGGGAAGGGGGAAAAAGAGAGGAAGAGACAGAGAGACACCTACAGCACTGCTTCACTACTTGCAAAGCTTTCCCCCTGCCTATGGGCTCGAACCCAGGTCCTAGGGAACTGTAACATGTGCGCTCAAACAGGTGCACCACCACTGCCCCCCCTTGCAATATTTTCAATTCACAACTTATCGTTAGATGCCTATATGAAATGAAGTAGTCAAGAATAAAAGAGTATCGCATCACTGTTCCTACTATTATACTTCTGGCAAGATGGTTATTACAGAAGTATTGATTTACTAGGCAGAAAGAAAATATTGCATCAGAGTATTTGCTGGTGGAGAGGCATGCTTTTTGAAAAGAAATATTACATTCTCTACTTCATAGTTACTCTTCAGTATAGGATACAAAATCCAGAAAGAACAAAATGACTATATGAACAACTGAAAATACCGCACATCTGAATTTATGTTCCCTCGCATGTCAGTAAAAAATATTCTTTAACTGATACCAGCATTTCTTTGCTTCCATTGTGAAATATTTTCTATACTCCTGCCCCACACATACTAAGTACACTATATATATATTTGTGAAATATATATATTTGTGAAATTAATGAGTTTTTAAAATAACTAAGTATATTCTAATCTTAGATTGTGTCCAGGTACTGAATGATTACTTAAAATTCATATACTAAGTAAGAGAAAAAATAGTTATGATTTTAATGACTAATTCAAAAATAAATAAGAGCCGGGTAAAGTGTAAAAATTTCACATTTATAAGACAGTCACTGATTAACTTACTGACCCCTTCAGGGAGAACAGAAGCAACTGGTAGCACAGCTATATACAAGATGCTAGGTATTATACCCGAAACCCTAACAAAGGGACTTTCCAAAGTTAACCCAATCACCAAATAATGTGATGATAGCAATAACTATCCATTATCTTCTTGAACCCTAAGACAGCAGGAACCTCACATTTCCACTATAGAGCCTATATTTCCCCCAGTCCTCAGGGTGGGGCACACTTTCCTGCATGCTTATCTCAATTCAAGTCAAATAATATTGCATCCACGGATTGCAACCCAATCCACATTCCACAACCCAATGAGTGCTACCCCAGCATGCTTCACTTCAGACTGTGTCCAGAGACTTCAGGTGTGGAATGACAACCCTTCAGCTTCATCACTCAGGTGAGACCTTTCCTTTCATAGTATTCTCTAATTCCATCCCAGGAGGTCCACTCCCCAATAAAGTCCCCAAACCTAGGTATAGACCAGGTCCCCTGAGACAGAGCATATGTTCACACGTGCCCATAAACTAGGGAGAAATATATACCTGAAAGCTGAAGTACACAAGAGCCTGCAGGGAATACCCCCCAACACTTCATCTGCATGCACTATTCCAGTCTTTACGTTCATGGTTCTTTAACAATTTGTTTGGCTTTGTATGTTAACTCTCTTTTCAGCCACCAGGTTCCGGATGCCAGCAGGATGCTGACCAGACTTCCCTGGACAGACGACCCCACCAATGTGTACTGGAGCTCCACTTCCCCAGAGACCCACCCTACTAGGGAAAGAGAGAGGCAGACTGGGAGTATGGAAAGACCAGTGTACAGTGGGGAAGCAATTACAGAAGCCAGACCTTCCACCTTCTGCAACCCACAAGGACCCTGGGTTCATACTCCCAGAGGTATAGAGAATGGGAAAGCTATCAGGGGAGGGGATGGGATATGGAGATCGGGTGGTGGGAATTGTGTGGAACTGTACCCCTCTTATCCTATGGTTTTGTTAATGTTTCCTTTCTTAAATAATAAAAAATTTTAAAAAAGAAATACTATGAGCAGGTACAGATGTTTTCAATCATTTCAATCTCTCCTCCCTGCATTCAATAAAGAACACACTAATGTTATGCCATTTAACAGATGGCTAAAGAGGCAGACAATCATATACTTGTGTAGACTGATGCTATAAATCTGAATTTGATCAAAATAAATATAATAAATATAGTAAAACTTATGAAGAAAATCTTGTATACAGGGTTTCTGAAGAGACTTACTGCTAAGATAAGCATGGGTTAAGATGTAAAAGCATATAAATGGTTCTCAGTAACAACTGCTATTTTATTCGGGGCATTTTTCAATGTCAAAATTTCTGGATTGAACTGAATCCATATATTGATGGGACACATCTCTAATATCAAAATAGAACCCCGTTTATTCTTAAGTTTCACTAAATTTTAAAATTTAACTGTTTAAAATTCAAAATTTAAATAAATCTTTACCTCAATAAACAGTACTATTTTTTACACTTGACTATTAAAATAAAAACTGTATTTATGTAGCATTTAACCATAATCAGTGTTGGTGAAAATTAAATAACTCTAAAGGCAATTTAACTTTAAAACTGGTGGCCTATATAACCCTCCAAACCTTATCACTTTCATGTTCAAATTCTTTTATGAAATCAGGACAAGATCACAGTCCAAATAATTTTAACTTAAGAAGCTCAAATTTTTACTTACTTTTTTATTATTCCTTTGCCATGACCATAGATTTCTCTATTCCTTAAGAGCAATTTATCTATTAATTGCTGTAGAAGACAAAGGCATCATTTATTTAAAGAATTAATCCCTGCATATTAAAAGGCAGATTTATCAGACTGCGAGGTCTCCTAGTTGATGAGGCAATGTCAGTAAATGGTAGAAATTTGATTTTTAAATCCATTATTTTATCTACAATTTTTACATCTTTAACTAGTCCTTGTCTCACACTTAAGCTTTCTATGTTACATAAATTTATTTTCGTCCATTAAATGACCTTAATTCTGCCTTGTAAAAATTTAATTTGAAAATTCTGCTCCCCTGATCTAAAGAATTTAAGCTTTGCTAATGTTCCCCAATAATAATAATTTATGGCAAAATTACTAGGATACTCATTTTAATATGTATATTTTTCCATAAACCTTCTCAACAATAATTAAAAATGCCTACTACAACTTCTCACTTATGTATGTGGGGAAAAGAGTAGTTACACAAGAGTCAAAGTAAACTGAGTTGTTAAAAATGAAAAGATAAATAATGTCTAGATATACACTAAAAATTAACTTTACTGAGGTGACAATTTGGTTGTAGGTGAGATCTGCTAACTACCTATCTTAGAAGTGAAACTGTACCCATGACAACAGTCTTATAAAACAACATTTCTTAGTAAAGTGACTTTAAAAAAATATTCTTCATTGGGGGATTAATGGTTTATAGTTGACAGTAAAATACAATAGTTTGCACATGCATAACATTTCTCAGTTTTTCACTTAACAATCCAATCCCCACTAGGGCTTCCTCTGGCATCATGTTCCAGGACCTGAGCCTTCACCCCCACCCCAGAGTCTTTGTTTATTAAAATTCCTTTATTGGGGAATTAATGTTTTACAGTTGACAGCAAATACAATAGTTCGTACATGCATAACATTTCCCAGTTTTCTACATAACAATACAACCCCACTAGGTCTCTGTCATCCTGTTCCAAGATCTGAACCCTCCCCCCTTCACCTACCCCAGAGTATTTTACTTTGGTGCAATATACCAACTCCAGTTCTAGTTCTGCTTTGTGTTTTCCCTTCTGTTCTTGTTTTTCAACTTCTGCCTATGAGTGAGATCATCCCATATTCATCCTTCTCTTTCTGACTTATCTCACTTAACATGATTCTTTTAAACTCCATCCAAGATGAAGTGAAGAAAGTGAATTCATCAAGTAAACTGACTTTTTAAAAAGGTAGCCTCTGGTTATTTCAAGTCATATGACATAAATATATGGAAAATAAGTAGCAATTTATGACCAATTAGATTAAAATCACAGGTGAATAAAAGAATAAAAGATGTGAGTTTAAATCAGTTCCTTTAAATTCACAGAATACTCAAAGGTGGCACTTGTAGCTGCAGTTTATCCCAAAATAACTAGGAGATTACAGTATTAACTTCACTATTGTTAAATACTAATCATCATATGCATCTATTACAATAGATTAGACACTATTATGCTTAGCAATAATTCCAAGAACTTTATATTTTTTTCAGATACTAAAAATCATTCACATTTATTTCAACCATAAAGAGCATTTTCTGTGTAAAATAAAATGAGTCCAAGAAGTGAGCACAATTTTTTTTTCCTAGATGAGAAGTGCGTTAATTTGGTTTCAGTAATGCATTTCTCTTCTTTTGAAAATAGTATCTACTAACAATGTGCTGCTTTGCCATTCACAAGGCCTAAGTTCAAGTCTGCCTTCATTGCACTGAAGGAAGCTTCCACACAATAGTCAAAATGCTGCACTTGCGTGCGCCCTGTATAACTGAAATTATAGTAAAATAAAATAAAATATACTATTATTACAAGTAAAAAGCGGTGCAAGTATATAAGACCACTCTTAGGTAGTTTCAGAAGCTTGTCTGTCTTTAATAAATAATATATATGAAATAATCCATAAGAACTAGAATAATTCACTGAGTCTATCTTAAGCATATTAGAAGTGAAAAAAAATCTGAGCATTTAGACACAGAAAGGAGAAATATATTTCTAGCAATATTTTAATAGTCATAGGATCATTATTGTATATGACCTGAGGAGAAACCAGAACATATTTATTTTCTAATACTTCTAAAGATTTTTTAAATTTATTAATAAAAGGAATAGAAGGAGAGAGAGAGAAAAAAAAGAGAACCAGAGCATCACTCTGTCACGTACTGCCAAGGATTGTACTAGGACCTAATGATTCAGAGTCCAACACTTTATCCACTACGCCATCTCATGGACCACTATTTTCTAACATTTTAAAAGTTAATCGTCAGTCATTTATCATCTAATATGTCTGATAATATTCATTTTGAACTTTACATATGTAATATGTAGAAATTATGGGCTAGTGAAGAAAGATCATGTAAACCAAAGCAGTAAATTCTATTTCATTGTGTCTGTTTTTGAGCACAATAAAAATTCTTAATTTTTTATCATAAAATACTCAAGATTTTATTCTACTGTGTTAATAAAACTGCAAATCACTCTGATAGGTCCTTTCATTTGCATCAAGTCATCAAGTTTAGTATTACATTGGCTTTCTTCATGTTGGTGTATTCAGGCATCAGATGTTGCAGAACTGTTGGTTCTTTGAAAGATTAAACAAAATTGACAAACTCCTAGCCAGACTCACTAAAAAAAAAGAGGAAGAAGATTCAAATTAATAGAATTGTAAACGATAGAGGAGACATATATCACAACTGACACCATAAAAATCCAGAAAATCATGTGAAACTTCTATGAAGAACTATACGCCACCAAGCTAGAGAATCTGGAAGAAATGGAACAATTCCTAGAAACATATGCCTTTCCAAAAATGAACCAAGAAGAACTACAAAACCTAAATGTACCAATCACAGACAAAGAAATCAAAACCGCTATTAAGAATCTCCCCAACAACAAAAGTCCTGGACCAGATGGCTTCACAAATTCTACAAAACCTTCAGGAAACAGTACTCATACTTCTAAAGCTTTTCCATAAGATCAAAGAAACAGGAACACTCCCTTCCACCTTCTATGAAGCCAACATCACCCTGATACCAAAAGCAGATAGGGACACAACAAAAAAAGAAAACTACAGACCAATATCTCTGATGAACACAGATGCCAAAATATTAAACAAGATCTTTGCCAACCGGATACAGAAGCATATCAAAAAGATTGTTCATCATGACCAAGTGGGATTTATTCCAGGAATGCAAGGCTGGTTCAACATCCGTAAGTCAATCAATGTCATTCACCACATCAATAAAAGCAAAGCCAAAAACCACATGATTATCTCAATAGATGCAGAGAAAGCCTCTGACAAAATCCAACACCCATTCATGCTCAAAACCCTACAAAAAATGGGAATAGATGGGCAATTCCTCAAGATAGTGGAATCCATATATAGCAAACCTACAGCCAACATCATACTCAATGGATATAAGCTGAAAGCATTCCCCCTCAGATCAGGGACTAGACAGGGTTGTCCACTGTCACCGTTACTCTTCAACATAGTATTGGAAGTTCTTGCCATAGCAATCAGGCAAGAGAAAGAAATCAAAGGAATACAGATTGGAAGGGAAGAAGTCAAACTCTCGCTATTTGCAGATGATATGATAGTATACAAAGATAAATACATTTTAACAATCCTCAGTCTTATCCATATTTAGTTGCTCCTAAGCCACTTCAGCCAGACACATTAATTCCTTTACATTGTTCCTCATTATCAGTGAAAATAAGATGTTATAAATCTCTTCTACAACTTATACAAATTTTATTCATGAATAGACATTTTTAATTTGTCTCTGAAGTTTAATATTTTGATATCAAACAAGTGTCCTCCACAAATATGGAAAATCTACCTTTGATGACTTACTTCAAATATGTGATAAGATGCTGAAGATATGTGATAAAATGCTGAACATTTCATAAAAGGAAAAAGAGAAAGATATGGCACATCACAGAAAACTTCCTCTTAGAAGTTATCAGTGATGGTCATTCTGTGAATACAGTTATTGAATTAGCTAATAGTATATAAGACTGTCTTTTTACTTGGAACACAGGTCTTTCATTCTTGTACAATGCAAGAGCCCTATGTAGATATTATCATATTGTCAATATGTTGTTTTTTTTTACTGATTTAGAAGATATTCCTTATTTTTAAAAGAAATCAATAAATTATGTAAGAGCTCAATCAATATCATAGGCAGTAAAACAATTAGTTTTCAGAAATAACTGAATGTATAATTACTTAATCATAACAGTTATCAAAATTAAACATAATTTAATTGCTTATTCATAGCCATTAATTATGTAGAGTTGAAAAATTACTACTGAAGGAATCATTTAATCATTAGAGCCAGAAAAGGAGCTATGTATTAATTCTTTATTTCTACAATTCTCTTGGAAAACGATACCTTGCATTTATTATAAAGCCAACATAATTATTTCAGATGCATAATTAATAACATTGTGGTGAATCCTTAGCATACTAAATGTTTAAAAAGGTCAAAAATAAAAATAATAATAATAATTAATTAATTAAAAGATCAAATTTATAAATAATTTCTTCAAAAATAAATTTCACACAATAAAACAAGTAAACAACTACAAAAGAAAATACACACAGATCTTACTCACATGCCATGCACTTAGCAAACTTACTTAATAACCAAAAAAGGTTCAGCTCTATATTCATCAGTCTCAGATTTTAACTTTCAAAGGAAACTTGAAAAAAAGGCGTAAAGCTCTAGCCTTTTATAATGCCCAGAAATATTAAGTTTGAAAATGCTCTTCAGTGAGTAGTAGGCAGAAGAAGGACATTTGGCTGACCTTTTAGGGACATTATTCAAGGACTCATATGCTGCAGAATTACAATTAAGTCGCTGACAGTGACTTTTGTTAATCATGTTTGCATTCCCTTTGAACTTTACAGTTCTGTACTTACTTGCATCTGTTTAACTTATACTCAAGCAATCTACTAGAATCATGAAATTGTGCAAAAAGAACTATTGGCATTCCTTATATACAGAATTTTCTCCAAAAAATACATATGCTTTTTTACTTCAATGACATTAAAGGAAGGTCTTAAAGAAAGCTTCAATTTCACTGAGTAATGGCAATGGAGTAAGGGATTACTTGAAACACCTTATTTAATAAATCATTGGAATTGTATCTTTCTTTAATATAGAATAAAATACTGCTGATCTCAAAAGAATAGATCGTAAGGAAAGACCACTGTCAATAAACTAATATATTTGTAGGTGGTTATAGCATAAATTCATCTCACTTAATTATGAAAATGCTGAATGTATGTGTCTCAGATATCCTTAGTAATTGAACAAGGAAATAAAATGAACTGCATGAAGCCAAATATCAAAAATAAGTAATGCCTAGATAATATGGCCCAGTATTTTCCAAGTTGTGTTTAACTGAACCCAACCTATGCTAGGCATTACTTATTTTTGATATTTGGCTTCATGCAGTTCATTTTATTTCCTTGTTCAATTACTAAGGATATCTGAGATACATACATTCAGCATTTTCATAATTCAGTGAGATGAAGTTGAGAAATGCTGGGATAAACTGTGTTACATTGTTTTATTTCACTCTCCCATAGGAATTTTCAGAGAATTTAAAATATTAGTATGCACTGTAAATTTTGAATGCAAAAATATGCTGTGTTTGCCAAATTCATTTGACTGTAGAATTTTTATCTCCTAGTATAATCTGGTTCTATTGTCAAATTGGTAACATGACTGAATTTTAACTGTGGGCTTAAATTGTTAATACATTTTCTAATGACTTTTTTTTTAATTCTAAATCACCTATAATCTTAGACCAGAGAGAACAGAAGCAACTAGCTTTGTCAACATATTAGACAGAGCTTTATGTGAATAGTATTAAACGACATAAATCATGGTGAGGTCTTGTATGATACAGAAAATCCTAACAGTGGGACTTTCAAAGTCAACCAAATTTCCAAATAACATGGTTATAATAATAACTATTTATTGCATTCTTAAACCCTAAGACAGCAGGAATGATCCCAATTATCTATAAAACCCATATGTCTCCCAGTCCTGGAACTCTGGGGCGTGGCTCATTTTCCAGCAGGCTTCTCTTGACCCATACCAATTGATACTGCATCTGCTGATCTCAACCTAATTAATGCAACCAATACCACAAGTACATGTTTCACTTTGGACTGTGTCCACAGACAACAGGCCTAAGATGTTCACCCTTCCACTCTAGTACTCTGCTGAGACCATTCCTAGTTTATAGGACTCCTTAAATCCATTTTGGGTAGTTGAACTTCCTAACAAAGCCCCAACACCCAAATATGAACCCAGGCCCAAGAAACAGAGCACATTTAGTTACACTGAACACACTAATATTGTTTGCTCACAACTTGTAGTGCCATGTTAAAGTCTACATCAAAAAGTCATCAAATAGACACATTCAGTCACTTAATTTTATCAAATCCTTAGTCTGTACTTGACATTATACTGGTACTCTGGGGGGGAAAAATGTGTCCCCACTGTCTACCTGGCAAAAGTAAGACAAAAGAAAGAAAACAGAATTCATTAATTGCTGCACTAGTAAAAGCATGGAAGACATTGGACAGAGAAGATGAAGATGAGAACTGGATCACCACACAGGTGATCCTTTGACTTGAACTTGAAATTGAGGATAAATTGGGCTAGCAGACCATCCCCTGGGAAGCAGCTCTCAGTTTGATGTGAGTGGAGTAGAATTAGTTTTTAGAAGAGAATGTCCAATTTAGTTTGAATCTGAGGGAAGATGACTGATGCATGCCCTGCCTAAAACACAAGCCTAACCACATCGCAGCTGCCAAAATAAAGCCCTACATCTTCAGATGGAATACTTGATGAAGTACAGAACAAGCACAGTCAGACACCGTATCAATTCCCTTCCCATTCTCCTTTCCATAATAGCAGGAGTCCTTTGCAAAGAAATTATCCTGAACAGGAGTCCAGTAATACTGATTTTGAGTTATTTAGGCATAACTGACTGCTTCTATTGAGGAGCCACTACCAATGTACTCCCTCTGAGCATAAATCGGTTGGCAATAATTTTGTTCCAAGATAGCTGAATTTTGTTTCAAGATAGCTGAGTTTTGCAAACTCAAGACCAGGAGACCTCAGATTGTCCCCTTGGTATACACCATCATGACAAACCACTGACAAACTATAGAATCAGCTTTGCCAATATATATCAGCATATAAAGGACAAGATAATTTGTGAATCTGTCTCAATATCTGTGGAATAATATGTTCATTAAATTTTTATTTTGAAAATTTTACTATAAAGTTTTTCATAGTTCTGTTAATGTTTTAGAATATATAAAGTATTCTGCATGGTGGAAATGAGTATCAACTGGGAGATACTCTTCGACAAGGATTCCACTCTCTGATTTAGGGAACTAACTCATTTCTTCTTATTATTATCATTAAATGAGAAATATTGATAGAGGTAAAACTCCAAAATGTCTATAATTTCTTCTATATTATATAAACTAGCCTAACTGCAGTCCTGGGACTAGCAAACTTCCAAACAAAACAATGCTGACAACAAATCCAAGTATATTCTAGGTGTTTCCTTAACATCTTTCACCAGTTAACTGCAAATTTATAGAAGAGTTCATATGTGTAACGTGACTATAAAGCCTCAAAACAAACCTCTGAATTAGAATTATTCTTACAACTGCTTTATAGGAAGAACTGACAAATTAAGAATCCCAAGCAAAGATCAGTGAAGGATGGAACTATTTCTCAGTTACACCTAGATTAAGTTTGAAATGAAAATACTGAGTGGTCAGTCTAGATAAATAACTTTAAAATATCCCACATACTACTATAGTACTTAATATTGAGAGCAGTAGCATTATATTATATGTGGGAAACATAGGATAACCAGGCACATAAAAATAACTTAACTTGATACAGTTTAGCTAGTATAAAATATGCCTTCATTATACTGTTTTATTCCATTCACTAAAATTTGTCAAAGGCTACACTAATGCATATTCATATAAAATGTTCACCAGATTTTCATACTGACTCTCACTTCATTCAGTTATTTCAGAATGTTGGATGATAAACAGTATGTGGTGCTTCTTCTACAATATTTCAATATACATGTAACAAAAATGAATTTATATACAAATTAAATAGTTGTTCTGGTGACCAAATATAGAAAACCTAGTAGTATCACACAGCTGGCAAGCAGAGCCTCATATAGTATGAAATACAATGTTGAAAACCATGCATAGGGAGTCCAGCAGTAGCGCAGCGAGTTAACCGCACTTGGTGCAAAGCGCAAGGGCCGGTGTAGGGATCCTGGTTCAACAACTCACCCCCCCACCCCCGCAGGGGAGTCTCTTCACAGGCAGTGAAGCAAGTCTGTAGGTGTCTATCTTTCTCTCCCTCTCTCTGTCTTTCCCTCCTCTCTCCATTTCTCTCTGTCCTATCTAACAACGACGACAGCAATAACAACAACAATAACTACAATAAAAAAGGGCAACAAAAGGGAAAATAAAGAAATATTTTTAAAAAAGAAAGAAAACCATTCATCATGATTTTTGTTAGTGGTTCTTTAAAATATGGCTTCCAACTTTCTTGTATAAAAATAAGTGTTTATTGCATATGTAAATCTCCGTGCTATAACATTTACTAAATCAAATAATCTCTCACATATCATTCACAAGTACATACACACATATGTAAGTGTATCATAGACACACTAATTTTTGAGAACACTCCACAAACATGAAGGACACATTCCCTTCATCAAGTACTGTCATAGAATACTGACAGTAAAGTGCTCTGAAATTGTGCTAAAAGTCAGTGTTAGGTGATGAGTCAACAGATTTTTTTTCTGAATTGTGGCTAAAGGACTTAGCTCTGCATTGTAAAAATCCGTAATTATTAAGATGGTGGTTAAGTGCCGCGAACTTTAGAGTATGTGTATGTATTATATACATGCATATTTGTGTACATTATATATGTATATATGTGTTTACATGAGTATGTATACAACCTGTGTACAACATAATAAGAAAATAAACATAAAAAAAGAAAAAGAAAAAAATGAAAATAAACATGAAGTAGATTACTGGGTAAGTGTTTGATGCTTTAGTGTGATAATCCAAATATCAGTTTACACTGATTTTTTTTACAAAAAAAAAAAAAAGAGTAAACATCTTCCACCTAAGTCAAATGCTTGAACAAAAACAAAACAGCAAAGAAAGAAAAGGAATTATATCTTAACCTGCACAAAGCCTCTGCCAGTCTTCCCCATGCACCACCATGAAGAGGGAAAGACAAAAAGCTGAAACTTGCCATTTTCAGTTAGTTGTAGCTTTCCACTTGTGTTGCATTTCTCATGACTGGAGGTTTTGATCCTATTTCTGAAGTGATGGGTGTGGGTGTAAGGGAAGGAAAACAAACCTTTCCTGTTTAATTTGTAATTGTCACTTATCCACTGATGGAAGAGTCTGTCAGTTTTTATTCTCTAAAACCACCTCACACACCCTCAGGCAGGACAGAATAAACAAAAGAGACTCAGAAGAGGTACCCATAAAGAGGGCAGAGGCACATCTTCCTTAGAGAAGAGAGTTCAGGGTTAAGCACTCTACAGGACTGTTGTGGACAAAGCAGGAGCTTAGAGGGATCAGAGAGACACTTCTAAAGCTCATGCCAAGAATAATCAATGTGGCCACCTGCCAGGCAAGGTAACTGCAGGAAAACAAAGTCCAATTCACCCACACACCACAGGTAGAACATTAGCCTCAAAAGTAACCCACTTAAGTCTACCAAACATATCAGGTATTACAATTAGAAACTCCCCCACCTGGAACACAGCACTATGCAAAGTATGGAACAGAGTGGTGACTTCGATGACTGCATGTATTTGCATGTATTTTCCTTCCTATGTCCAGAAAAATACTTTCTTCAAAGCTATTTTTTTTCTTTTCTTTTTCTTTCAAAATGGGGATTATAAAAAGACTAAGAAACACAAAAGATGTCTTTGTGGCTCAGCACACTGTTTATACTCAGATATCATAAAGCTTTGCTTTCAAAACCCAGTCGTAATGGAGTTCCACAGAGAATGGGTACAGTGAATGAAACCACCATGAATGTTGGCAGATTATTACACAAAGGGCAGTTATCCCACAGAGAGGGCTGGCAGGTTGACAGGGGACCAACAAACGAATACAGTGAAAGGCATAATGAGGCCGATTTCTACCCTCACACCTCCCCACACACTTACACACTGAGGAAAACAAGCTACCAAAATAACCCATTACCCTCATGCTCTTTACTTTTTCATTTAAAGGGGAAAACTCTAAACAGACAGATTTCAAGTCATCTCAATCCTACTCCGAGGCTGCATATCAAAGAAAAATGTACAAGGCTCAGCTCCACAGTCTTTACAGGGCAGGAGAGAACTGCTGGAATCATATATGGGTGCATACAAAGCTATTTCTATTCCATATGGAGTGCAGATAACAACTGAATTATTCTGTAATTCAACTCATTTTTTTTAATGGAAAAGAAAACAGCAAGTCAACCTATGCTCACACAAAAGGAAATTTTCCTTAGAGATCTAGTGGAAAGATTTATTATTTGGATTTAACTATCAACTTGAAAGCTGCATGGTTTATGTAGTCTCCCAATAATCTATCACTTACAATACTACTAAATTGATTTTAGTTTTACAACATGAATAATAGATGTAGGTCACAATACAAATATTTACCTTACAGAGCTGGGCAGTGAAACATCTAACAAAACATACACATTATGGTGCATAAGGACCTGAGTTCAAGCCCCTGGTTTCCACTTGCAGGAAGAAAGCTTTTCAACAAACAGTAAAACAGTGTTCTTGGTCCCTATCCCACCTCTCTCTACCAGCCCCCCTTAGTTTCTCTCTGTATCTATCAAAACTAACTAAATAATTTTTTTCTTTTTCTTTCTTTCTTTCTTTTTTTTGCCTCCAGGATTATTACTGGGGTTTGGTGCTGGCACTACAGAATCCACTGCTCCTGTGACTTTTTTTTTTTTTAATTTTTTTCTTTTTTGGTAGGAGAGAAATTGAGAGGAGAGGGGAAGATAGAGAGGGAAAGAAATAGTGAGACAGCTACAGACCTGCTTCACCACTTGTAAAGCAACCCCCATCCCCACAGGTGGGGAGTGGGGACTGGAACCCAGATCTTTGTGTGGGGTCCTTAAGCTTTGTACTATGTGCACTTAACCCAGTGTGCCACCGTCTGACTCCCAGTAAATAACATTTTGATAAAACCTGTCTTATGGCTTGAAATAAAGACTATAGCAATAAAGAACTATTTCTGAAAACTTTAAGCTTTAGGAATCAGATATATCTTTTGCATACATGTGCAAAGAGCTTTCTGATCTATGCTCCTAATTTGTTCCATGCATTATCCTAGGAACATGAAAACTATGAGAACTTTGATCATATACGAACATTTAATCATTTTAAATGCTTTTAGAATAATTGTATTTATTTATTATTGTGTAGAGACAGAGAGAAATTGAGAGGGAGTGGGAGATAAGAAAGACGCCTGTAACCTTACTACACCACACGTGAAGCTTTCCCCTGCAGGTGGGGACCAGGGGCTTGAACCTGCATCCTGGTGTACTATGCACTAATGTGAGTACTTAACAGCTGTGCTACAGCCTGACCCTCACAATGAACATTTACTCTTAATTCCTCCTATCCTCAACCAGTATTTTCCCTACCTGCTACAATTGTTAAATCTCTTACATTTTTGGCTGGGTAAACCGTTTTAAGTAAGAAAGAAACTGACATTCTACACTTTAAAAAATGAAGCTTTTGACATTTCAAGGTGTTAACAGATTGATAAAATATATAACAGGAGCATTAGTCCTGAAAGAGAATTTGACCTGAATAGCCATGCATTGCTCTCATGCATTTATAATTGCACTAGAAGATGAATGAGAAATGATAAAATGGAACCATTTTTCAAGATGCATGCTGTGATTTCTCATTACAGGGGTAACTTAAACAGTAATGACATTTCTTTAAAATCTTTAAAGAATAAAACATAATGAAAAGGAATCTACACATTACACAGTAATTATCTAGGTATACATATGAGACAGGTTCTCTTCATAGTCCCAATCACACACGGTCTGTCATTAATATGATGTTCATTTAAATGTCTTCTCTTCAAAAAAATAGCCAGTAACTGGAATAAGTTAACATTTTTTTAGGTTTTAATAAGTTGATGAAATCATTTTATACAAACTTTTCCAAAGAAAAGTGGAAATAATTCTACTTTTCATAAGCATAGCAGAAGTCAATGCACATGGATTGCGAGTCACTCCTTTGTTGAATGAAGTAGCAAGTATCTACTACATAAATTTGGAAAATTTTTATTCAATGTCATGGTTAAAATACAAGGAAAAATAGATTTTTGTCCACATTTAACCCATTAGATATCTAAATCCACCTGATGAATAGAAAAATCCAAGCATGATCATCTCATATAACTAATTCAATTGAATTTGAAAAATGACATTTTATAGTACTGCCTTGGGGTCTTTTTAAAATAAATATTATGTGGTTCTCTGACGTTTGTTGCTTCTAAGCAAGAAGGAAAAGGAGCAGGAAGAAAAGGAGGACAAAAAGAAGGAAGGAAGGAAGAACTGCAGGCAAGACAGAAGGCAAGAAAAAATGGAAAGAAAGTAAGAAGGAAGAAAGAATAGAAAGAAGGATGGAAAGAAGCGAGAGAGGGCAGGAGGAAAGGGTGTTACACTACGAATTTTTGTGACGGTTTACATTTATTAAACAAGAGTATGAAATAAAATAAAAATCATGCATTTCATAATTATAAAGATCAAAAGTTCCAGAATTAAGTTTTTACAGTTCCAGGAGGTAAAGACATATAGTTAGTTTGTAATCAAGACATAAATTATGGCAAAAAAAAGTTAGTATTATTTACACTAGTTAAATTTCAGATTACATTCATTTTTCTTTATTCAGCTTACATCTTAACCTGAATAAAGTCTAAATAAATATGTTTACATGTGATCAGGGCTGGATTAAAACCATTATTAATATATGAATTATTGGCAAAGTGGGTATTTTCACTTAAAAAGATTATCACTTTACCAATAATACTAACTTTTTGCCCATATTCAGCAGGGAAGCAGTTACAGAAGCCAGACCTTCCACCTTCTGCAACCCACAATGGCCTTGGGTCCATACTCCCAGAGGGTTAAAGAGTAGGAAAGCTATCAGGGGAGGGGATGGGATATGGAGATGTGGTTGTGGGAACTGTGTGGAGTAGTACCCCTCTTATCCTACGGTTTTGTTAATGTCTACTTTAAAAAATAAATAATAAAAATTTAAATACATATATATATATATATATATTTCATAGAACAAAGAAATGCGTAGCTACAGCATTACTCTGCACATGCAGTGCTGTATACTCAAATTTGGACCACAGTTTTTAACATTTTTTTTTATGAGAGTGAGTGATGTCATCACTCCGGCACACAATGCGAGGCAATCAAATTCTGGCCCTCATGCTTGCAGGTCAGCACTTGACCTGCAATACCAACTCCTGAGCTGCTAAAATGTTGCTTTTTAAGCAGAATTAAGGAAAACTTCCATGCTAGTATAATAGTAGTAGAATATGTGTGTGTGTGTGTGTGTGTGTGTGTGTGTGTGTGTATGAAGGCATGTGCGTGTAATGTGTTTATAAGCTAAAAGCAAAGTCAAGTATGTATCATAGTTAGAAAGAGCATTCCAATAATATAATTTAGATTTTTTTATATTTTTCATTAGCCTCTATAATTAATATTTTCTTTTCTTTGAATAGTAAGGACCTTAAGCATATATAATTTATACTGATTTCAAGGCTTCTTTCTCTTTCTTTCCTTTTTTTTCCACCAATAAGGGGAAAAACTTATATGATTCTACCATTCGTAGTAAACAACAACAAAAAAGAAAAATGAGAAGGTGAAAAGCAGCGACAGGGTGAGGGGAGAGGGGAAATGAGAGAGAAAGGAGGACAGAGACAGTAGCAATACTTCACTGCTTGTGAAGGTTCCTTTCAGTGTGATTCTCACATGTGATGACTGAAGGTTCAAACCAAGTTCCTTGTGCATTTCAGAGTATATTATGTGAGTTATCTCTACTATGTGAGCTATCTCCTGCCTACCCCTCACTCCCCTACGCACACCCATGGCTGCTATTTAACCTATTTAATACAGAGAGAAAGAAACATTAGAGCATCAGATCTTCCTACAGGACCATCTGGAGCTTGAACCTGGGTCATATACATGGCAAGGAATCAATTCTACTCAATATGCTTCAGAAGTAATATTTCTGTAATTTATTTTGAACATCTGTATGATGAACAAAAGAACTTAATTATTAACAAATTCCCAATTTAACGTTTTAAGAGTGAGAGACAAGAACAATGTTCAGCTCTAACATATAATGGTGCTAGGGTCAAACCTAGGTCCTCTAACTTGCAAGCCCAGTGCTCAACTATCAATCTATCTTTCTGGCCTCTAAGTTAATATTTTTATTGTACATATCGTCTAAGAAAAAATATAAACACAGAATAAGTTATTATTCCTATACTACTTTTACACACAGTAGATTCAGGACTCAGTAGATAATAATACTTCATTTATAATCCACAAAGACAATTTAGAATTTTTTTACTTCAAAAATTAATTCTCAGGCACAGGAAATAGTTATAGTACAGGTCTTATGTTGCTAAGGAACCAGATTCAATCCCTGACACCACCATAGGTGAAAGAAAGAAAAGAAAAAAGAAAGGAAAGGGGAGGGGAAGGAAGGGGAGGGGGAAAAAGAAAAAAGAAGGAAGGGAGGAGAAAGGAAAGAAGGAAGGAAAGGAAGGAGGGAGGGAGGGAGGGAGGAAGGAAGGAAAATAGGTTTTTAAATGATTTGCAGTCTTTAAGATACAATGTTAAAGAAGTATAATACCTGGGGAGTTGGGTGATAGCACAGCGGGTTAAGCGCAAGTGGCGCAAAGCACAAGGACAGGTGTAGGATCCCGGTTCAAGCCCCCACCTCCCCACCTGCAGGGGAGTCGCTCCACAGGTGGTGAAGCAGGTCTGCAGGTGTCTATCTTTCTCTCACCTTCTCTGTCTTCCCCTCCTCTCTCCACTTCTCTCTGTCCTATCTAACAATGACAACATCAATAACAACAATAACTACAACAACAATAAAAAAAAGACAACAAGGGCAACAAAAGGGTAAATAAAAAATTTTTTTAAAAAAGAAGTGTAATACGTGGTCTGATAGGTGGCACAGTGGAAAAGGCACTGGACTCTCAAGCATGAGACTGTGAGTTTAGTCCCCAGAAGCACATGTACCAGAGTGATGCCTGATTCTTTCTCTGTCTCCTCCTGTCTTTCTCATAAATAAATGAAATATTTTTAAAAAAGAAGTATAATACTATTGCATCACACCATTATAAATTAATGTGCTAAAGCAGTTCAGATATATTTGCAATACAACTAAAAGTCTGAGATAACTTCAAGCTATAAATTTGATGCTTCTTTAAAGTTGAATACTCATTGATCTAATAATTACACTGACTAGTATAATTTCTTGTACTTTTGCATCTCAAATTACTTGCATTATTAAGAATGAGTAAAGATTTCTTTATAGGATTTAATCACAGTATCTTTGTTTTTAAGACAATTTATGATAGCTGTGAAAAACAGAAATAGATATTACTAATAAATTTTGAAATGTCTTTCCTATTCAGAGGTGTTAATTTGTTCCTACTTTACTTGTAAAGTACAGAAGATTTTTTTTTACTGAATCAATTATTACTTAGATGTAATTAGTTACAATTTCTTGGGATAAAAAGCTTTACTAAATTGAATTTTCACAAAAACCTGGCTTATTAATCCAAAAAAAGGGGTATCTAATAGGAATTGATACTGGTTTAGAAATTGATTAGGACATAAAAGCATGTAACTATCTCTTTGTAAGACTTTACACTAAAAAGAATACTAAGACATAATCCAACGTTCACATAGTTGATGGATCAGCTCCATGCCCTCAAACATCTGTCAAGGCTCTGACCTTAACGTTGAGTATATAGACACTTCTTTCTGATAACTTGAATTGAGCCACTTTTGTTTTTACTTAAGACCTATTACTGTTGATCTTCACAAAACAAAAGAACTATAAAGCAAATTTCCACTTTTACCACAAAAGAAAAAAAAAAGCAGGGATTTTGTTCAGCAATAATTTGTCAGCAACCATTCCTGAGGCAGCATGCCCTCAAGGGTGGCAGGCACAGCCAAGCTCCTTCACTAAGAATTCTTTTATACAACCTGGGTATCTATCATGTAATTTCTGATTATAATATATGTTAGTGTGGTTTTTGGTTTTATGTGCTACTAAGAAGTTTGAGGGGGTGGTCAGGGAATGTTCAAAAATTTAAATAACTGTAATAGTAATGACAATAATAAGTGTATCGGCTTTATGCATTTCCTTATTAAAGGCTTCATATAAACAGTATCAGATAGCAAGGAACTTTGTACTCCTCAATAATACGTCTAACATTAAGTTCCCACTACCCATTATAGGGAGTATATTCTCTAATCTTTTATGTGATAAAATGAATACAGGCCTTTATGTTTAGGAGAAACAAGTACAGAAAACTGAAATGCAGTAAGATAGCAAATGTCTTAGAAGTAATACAAGCAGGTTATTGCTGGAATACCAATGGAAAAACATTTCACTGTAGCTTCAGAAAAGACATAGAAGAAGAGAATGATCTGAATATGAAAAGTAAGATATACTGGAGAGGCAAAGATAGTGATGGCATCTGCAGCAGAGAAAATAACATGAGTTGAGAGAATAATATGAAAAGAGCATGAAAGCAGGGTTCTTGCAGTAGACCAGTATCAACAGAATATAGTGTGAGAAAGAAAGTTGTTGGTAAAATATTCTAAGAGGGGGAAGGTAACATCATGGGAAGTATTAAGCTGTATAATCTACAGCACCAAAAAAAAAAAAAAAAAAAAAAAAAAACTTGAAATGTCTTAGCAATTAAATGTGCCTAGTACTGAAAACTGGATTATATGTTTACTGGTAGAAACAGCTATTGTTCCTTTTGTGTAACATCTTCTATGACTCTAAGACATTTTGAGAATGTGGGATAAGAAGCTAAAGCTAATTGGCAATCTACATTCCACTGGCATCAGAATTATCACAAGAAATGTTCCCTACAGCCTGCATCTCACAGGGAAAAAGTATTTCTCAACGGGGATGCCAAGGACAAATGTAGAGATGATTTTCTATTCAAGATAACTGAAGTGGACACTGAAAAATGTTTAACACGCCTATGTTCCAACCAGTGGCAGTTCCCAATCAATGTGACACTGAAAATATGATTTCATATTTTCCAAACATTCCACAGTGGGTACCTCTCTAACTGGGAAACATTGGTCTTGATGGCAAACATCCACTAAACAAATCCTTCTTCCTAAATAGATATCAAATTTCTAGGGAACAAAGTCTGTATCACTTAAATGTAATCAGGGAGTAATATATAAATAATATGGTTATAACCATATATAATATGTGATGACAGTAATATAATCAGGTAAATGGCAGGTTCTAAATTCTGACTAAATTCACATTTCTCTTCTAGCATAAGCTAACTGCACGATGAAAAAGTTTAATTCACTTCTCTTAATCTCATATTCTACATACATAAAATGCAGTCAACAGTACCTGCCTTGCAAGATTGAAATGATGAATAAATAAAGAGTACATGGAAGTAGCCTGATAAATTATAGATGTTCAAGAGACATTTGAAGAAATTACAATTCCCATTCACTTATTTTATGGCTGATGAAAAAAATGCCACAATGCCTAGAAACTATTCCACTTCTACAGAATAGTGTGTGCCCACCAATTTCATTAATAGTATCATGTGAGAGCTCCAGTGTTTGTAGCCCTACTTCCCTAAGTCAGGCAAGGAAGCACTGACCTGTAATTGCAGTGCAAAGACTTAAGTTGGGAAATTGCTAACCTCTGCAAGTAATCATATGCAATTCTGCATCTATAAAATTTATACCTAGTAATGTCAGAAATAAAACTGCAAGTGGTTGAGTCTGTTATTACACCACCTCTTTATAAAACCTGCAAACTTATCTCCATAGACCCTGATAGAGAATAATTTAAGATACTCATTCCTCCTGGACAAAGCAATTAGAAAAGCAGGAGCCAACTAACCCATGAGAATCCAAGACTATCTCTTTTTGGCAATTGGAAATAAAGATTGAAATAAAGATTGAAACCTCTTACTTAAAATATGGGGTCACAAAAAAATGGATCACCATTTTATAATACATAGAGACAGATGAAAAGACTGCTGGTAGATACCAAAGAAAATTAAGACAATACAAGATGCCTCTAAAGTAACCAAAATTTATTTCTTGATTCCAGGTCCTAAAAGGAATCTAATGTCATGCAATAATTTTAGGTATGTCATATCCTACTGAGACGGCTCCCCTTTTCTCAGTCAGACTGCATCATTCTCTCCTAGTACCAGGTAATAATTAAATAAGGGAAATTGTTTTTCTGACTTTTTTATGGTATCAGAAAACTGAAAACACCTCCATATGCTCATTAGAAAACTAGTGAAATACTAACAAGTTTCTTTTATGGTAGGGTACAGGACATATACGTGTAAGATTTCTGGCATAGTATATGATGGAGTGACACAGGATGTGTTCTCTCCATCATAAATAAGTGAAAGAAAGAAAGAGAGAAAGAAAAAAGAAAGAACAAAAGAAAGAAAGAGAATGGAAGGAAGGAAGGAAGGAAGGAAGGAAGGAAGGAAGGAAGGAAGGAAGGAAGGAAGGAGGGGACCAGAGAAATACCTAATTCTTAAAGAAAATCAGTTAAGTATCTGAATGGTACACAGTTGTAAGAGAGAATACAAATGTATCCTTGGTATTTTTCGAATATGATCATGGCATACTATGGAGTACAAGTGGTTTCAGAACAGCAATCCAAAACATACAAAGAGAAAGTAGTAGGAAGTGATAGTGACTAAATTTTAAAATCCTATTTTCATGATGGTTATCAGGTGATTTTATTCTCCTCTATGATTTTTAGTCATTTATTCTAGTTTTTTTTTGTGAATAAGGAAAAACTAGATTTATTTCCTTTATAACAAACTGGAAGTGAAAGCAAAAATGGAGAGAATAAGAGAAAGAAAGGGCTCAATGAAAGCTCAAAGAACTGACTTTTTCACTTTAAAGTAAGGATAATTTGATATCTAAGGGGGTAAAATTTTACTATTAATTAATATCAGTTTTCAAGACCAGGTACAAGCAATGATATAGCATAGACAAAGATTTCTTCGAGTTTCTAATAGTCAGGCAAATGTCACTTTTTTATTATATCAAAACTAAGTTATTTTAAACCACACCAGAAGAAAAATTGCAAAAATAGAGAGATGCTTTACTTAAATAACAAAGGTACAGTTTTAAAATTTATATTCTATAAATTCTATAAAATTTAAAACTGTAACTGTTCATAACCAGGGCAAAAAGGAAATCAATAAACACTAATCCTTCATCTCTGCTCAATTTAGCTCTTTTGGTGAGCAAAGAATTCCTTATGGCAAATATCCAAAACCTCCAAATTTTAGGCAGTTTGACAGCCCTTTCATCCAGGTCAGTCCTAACAGAGATAGTAATCAAGTCTCCCAGGATGAATTTCATTCAGAGTGAACTGATTACAGAACTGACCAAATCAGTGCACACTATTGACTCAAGATCAATTTTCAGCATGAGAGCCTATGGAGAACAGTACACAGGAAGGCAGGAAGGCAGGAAGGTAGGCAAAGTGCCAGAAGAATTCAATAGAGTAACAAACCAAACCAAACCAAACCAAACCCTTTTAGCACAAAAAAAAAAAAAAAAAAAAAGACAATCATATCACCTCAACACACCTTGAATGTTTATCTGGAAACTATTCTACTTTAGAGGGAGAAAAAAAAAATCCTTAAACTATGCAAGTACAGTTTCACCTAACAACCAAAACAAACAAACCAACAAAAAAAAACTTGTACTTCGAAGTACTTTCAATTAAATTAGATGTTATGTTCTTTGTCACATTCTTTTACATGCCTATGCAAAATTGTTTAGAAGGTCATATACTTTATCTTTTCCTTTCATTGTAAGGAAGATACTCTTTAATAAATAATGAAATGATTGGCATAGGCCTCGCAAATTTTACTTCTGCATTATGACCAATGACTAGGAAGTGTCACTGTAACCAGTTCTCAATAATACATGTCACTATGTTTTACACTCTCCATCTCATTCTGAACCCTAAGAGCTTTCTATGTTAACTAAGCCTATTTACCTAACAGATTAGCATTAAAAATCCTCAATTCTTTTCAACCTGTAGACACTGTATCTCTTATATTCCAGATTCCTGAGTTCAATCCCAGTGCAAGCCTACTGAACTACAGTTAGTACCATTCAGGGGATAATATTTTACAGTTCAAATTTTATCTCTTAAAACTCTGTGCTCTATTCATAGACCAATCAACTAAACTGTCATATCTTGGTATACATGCCAATAACATTACAGAACATTAGAACACTAAGTCACATAGGTGTAATTTCACCACTCCAGACAAGATTTTCTTCAGACACTGAGTTTCCTCTGGTGTCATAGCACTTCCCATGTGGTACAGAGGCTCCAACCTGGACCACATTCATGGAAAGGCATACACCCTACCCAGTGAGCTGCCTCCCTGGCCCAATACTTCAAAAAAATTTTAGAACAAAATAAAACACGTACAATCAAAGCAAAACTTAAGATGTCTCTTAAACCCTGATAACCAGAAAATATTAGATAAAGCAGTGCTCTATTGTCATTCTTCAAAAATCAAAAATTTACTGACTATAAAGCCACAGGTAGTCTATAAATGCCTTCCTCCCAAAGATGGTAAATGCCTGATGAATTATTTCTTATTATAAATTTCAATTTCCCCCACATCAAGCAATTTTTAAAAAGATTCAACAACTAAACATTATTATGATAAAAATATCTACGTGTATCAATATAGAAAAAGAACATAATCTAGGAATATACTTTACCATATACATTTATATAATTAATTCCAACTAGCATAATGAAGGAAAAAAGCAGCAAACTAAACAGTGCAGTTTATAATAGATAAAATGTTTCTGAAGCTTTGGAGGTAGTTCCGTTAAAAGTGAGACAACGGGGGTCCGGCGGTGTCGCAGTGGGTTAAGCTCATGTGGCGCAAAGCGCAGGAACCCGTGTAAGGATCCAGGTTCGAGCCCCCGCCTCCCCACCTGCAGGGGAGTCGCTTCACAGGCCTTGAAGTAAGTCTGCAGGTGTCTATCTTTCTCTCCCCCTCTATGTCTTCCCCTCCTCTCCATTTTTCTCTGTCCTATCCAACAACGAACAACATCAACAATGGCAATAATAATAACCACAACGAGGTTACAACAAGGGCAACAAAAAGGGGGGGAAATGGCCTTCAGGAGCGGTGGATTCATGGTGCAGGCACCGAGCCCAGCAATAACCCTGGAGGGGAAAAAAAAAAAGTGAGACAACATAGTGAAAAGGAAGTTGTAAAAACCTTCACCGTATGGCATTACATTAACAAACCCATTGGGTGCTTAGTGGCTTCTTTTCAGACCCATAGCAAGGAGTAAGTCAGAGTGAAACAAATCACCTTTATCTTGTTTAAAGTAAATGATATAGTTTATTCTGCAGAACATTCTTTTCAATATTAAGAGTAGTGTATGAGATCTGAGTTCTATGTAACCACTCCTATAACCCTCCATCAAATAAACTCTCTAAATATATACTAACACTGCAGACCACAACAACTCTATTTTAGAATCAAAGATAGCCAAAAAAAAAAAAAAAAAAAACTGCCTTGAACATTAGGGGGTACATTTTCAGCACGGCATGAGCAATTTTGCCCAGAGATTCCCATTAACGTCAATGAGATCTGTATATTTCAATCTTAGCACACACTGTGTTAAAAATTTACCCCTAAGCATCAGAGCAAAAGCTTCCCCCCAAAAAAAGGAGATTTAAAAAAAATTTAACGGAAGTTTAGCTTTTTCAGTATTATTACCATTTACCATTCTGAACCCACAATGTAAATTGATATTCTCATCCCTAAACAATTAGGTGTTTAAACTTCAAAGTAAAAAGTAAATGGTGTGTTGGAAATTTTTATTATTATATTTTTGTCTCCAGGGTTATTAATGGGGCTTGGTGATGGCACTATAAATCCACTGCTCCTGGAGGCCTCCCCCCCCATTTTTTATTGGATAGGACAGAGAGAAATTGAGAGCGGAGGTGAAGATAGAGATGGACATCTGCAGACCTGCTTCACTGCTTATGAAGTGACCCCCCCACACACACAGGTAGGAAGTAAGTGGCTCGAATCAGTATCCTTGTATAGGTCCTTGCACTCTGTACTATGTGCACTTAACCCAATGTGCCACCACTGGGCCCCGTAGCAATTTTTATTGATGGTTCCACTCCCCACTAATATTACTCTCAAAGAAATATCCCTTCATATATTTTAACTAGAGATTTGAAATAATTTAATTAGAGATTACAGAAGAAAATATGCACATGCCAAACTACGTTAACTACAACATTTTCAAGTAACTTAAATAAACGTCATCACAGATACAATATTACTGTGTGTTTTATTCCTTCAAATTCCTGTTTTCCATACTTTGCAAAGTTTTGGCTCATAAAATTTAAATTCTTGTTACTAGTAATAAATATTTTAGGATATGTGAGAGTGCTTTGTAAGCTACTAAATGATATTTAATGATTTAATTAATTATACTATGTAATAAGATATAAATCCCTAGAAATTTATAACAGAAGTATTCTTATTGAGGCCAGAGAGGACCAGAGCTTGAATACCTTCTTCCTAAACTCTGTGTGTCAAGATAAAGGAATTTCAGACCATTTGCTTCCCTCAAGCCATATTTAATATTTCTTCATGGTTCTGCCCCCAGAAAACTGGACAGACACATGTAGAAGAATGAAACTAGTCCACCTCTTACCACCAGACACCAAAATTAATTCAAAGTAGAATAAAAACTTAGATACTAGACCTAAACTACAAAATATTTGGGGGGGGGTAGGTGGTGGCACACCCAGTTAAGCACATATAGTGCAAGGATCCGGGTTACAGTCCACAGCTTCCCACGTGCTGGTGGTATGCTTCACATCTTTCTTTCTCTCTCCTTCAACCTCCTCCTACTCCTCTCTCAATTTCTCTCTGTCCTATCCAATAAAATGGGGGAGGGTGTCCACCAGGAGCAGTGGATTCCTAGTGCAGGCACAGAGCCCCAGAGATAACTCTAGAGGAAAAAAATTAATTAATTAACTAATTAATTAAATGCTTAGAAGAAAACTTCAGGACCTTAACTTCAAAGAGGTATATGGAGTCACAACTCTTTGGGTAAGAGAAACTAAAGAAAGAATAAGCAAATGGGATTACACTAGATTAGAAAGCTTCTTTTGACATTTAGATAGTGAGATCAAAGTGGATCCAATGTAATCACAATGGTACACATAAACAAAAAGAGGAAAAATAGAAAACTAGAGCTCTCCTGTAAAAAGGCTTTGGACTGAAAGAGAAGTATCTATGAGCTAAGGAATGCAGGAAGTTTTCAGAACTAAGGGAGAAAAAATAATTTTCTTCTAGACCCTCCAAAAGGAACTCAGTTTTGCTAATATAATGCCATTTATATAATGCCAGTGAAAATTTTCTGACCTCAGTTGTAAAATAATAATAAATGTGTCTATTTTTAAACTACTGATTTTATAATTATTAGCTATGTCAGTATGATGTTTATATGTTAGACAATGGGCAACTCTTTGACCAAACGCTGGTCTAGTTGTTGCTGTAATGGAATTTTTCATATGTGGTAAATATTTACAATCAAGTAATGCTAAATAAAAAAAGTACCTTTTACCTTCATAATACCTTCCTTCCCTAATAGAGTGCAATGCCTTTAAAAACCACGTTTTCTCTAAAAATAAATAACTCTACTTCCAGACTGCAACCCAGTAAGTAATTCTACCCAAGTAACCAGCCTAATAGAAAGCAAACAAAAACTAACTCTATAATATTTGTTTCTCTGTTAATTAACACCAATAGCAATATAGTTACTATTACTGGTTCTATTTGCTATAACGATCCTTTTTTTTTTTCCTTTTTCTTTTTTCTTCCAGTGTTATCGTCGTCGTTGGGGCTCAGTGCTTGCATTATGAACCATAAATCCACTACTCCTGGAGGTCATTTTTTTCCATTTTATTGGATAGGATAGAGAGAAATTGAGAGGAGGGGGGAGAAGAGAGACACCTGCATACCTGTTTCACTGCTTGTAATGGGTTCTCCCCCTGCAGGTGGGAAGCCAGGGGCTTAAACATGGATACTTGAGTGAACCCTGATGCTTAGTACTATGTGAGCTTAACCAGTGATTAAGCATGAGCACCCAGCCCCCAGGATCCTTACCTGTATGGAAGAGGGTGTGTTTGTTAGCTCTGCCTGCAATAACAAAATACCATAACAGACATTTATTTATCATAGTTCTGAAAGCTAGGAAATTCAAGATCAAATTGCCAGTCTGGCTCCTGGCAGCCCTGTCAATCCTCTTCGTGGTTTGTAAACAGTTGTCCACTATGTCCTCACACATATGCAAGAGTTTCAATTACTACTGATCCTATTGGGTTAGAGACTCACATTCAGGACCTGATTTTACCTTAATTACCATGTCACAGGTCCTTACTCAAAATACAGTCAGGTTAGGGGTACCAATCCTTCTACAGATGAATTTGGGAAAGGGAGGAGCAGGGAGGGAGCAAGGTAGGAAACCATCCATGGGAGAAGGGGAAAGTATTCAAGGTACATACTCAAGTAGTTTTTATGCTTAAACTTTAAGAACAGACATACTGTATCCCTGACAAAGTTTTCATTGGGGCTCATGTTCAAACATAAGGGAACAGTACGGGCAGCAAGACTGCAGGGCTGTTTTCCCGGTGCTAAGGCATAATGGTATACAGGCAGTGCATGATTAGAAAGGGCCTTTCAGTTAGTATGCATATAAAGTGTGTGATGAGTTAAGACCCTCCAGTCAGCACATTGGCATCTGTCATCAGGTTGAGTCCTCAGCGAGTACACGAGCAATGATCAGCAGTATCTTCTCATTAGAAATGGTCAGTTAAACTACCCATGTGTTAGAGGCACTCTAGAGGTAATTTACACAGAGCATGCACAAGACATGGCTCATGACTTCCACACACTAGGGTCACACAGCAGTTATCAACAGGGTCAGTGCACTGGTGCTTCTTAGAAGAAATTTTGTTTGGCTTGAAAAGAAGTGGTCAGAAATTCCCTTAAGTCACAGGATCAAGAGAAGATAATCACTTAAGAGGAAGGAATTCAAGTCCTGGTCCTACACTGTCTCCATAAGGATATCTTAAGATAACAATCTTAGGGCAGGGTAGATAGCATAATGGTTATGCAAAGGGACTCAAGCCTGAGACTCCAAAAGTCCTGGGTTCAACACACCACACCACCATAATCCAGATCTGAGCAGTGCTCTGGTAAAAAAAATAAATAAATAAACCAGGTGGTGGCACATCTGGTTGAGTGCACACATTACAGTGCAAAAGGACTGGGTTCAAGCTCCTGGTCCCCACCTCCAGGGGAAAAACTTCACAAGTGGTGAAGCAAGGATGCAGGTGCCTTTCTGTCTCTCCCCCTCCCCTTTCAATTTTTCTGTCTCTATCCAATAATAAAAAATAAATGCTTAAAAATACAACAATCTTAGGGATTTATAGATTATTATGTGATATAACTAATGCAATCATTTAACAGTATTTGACACTTTCAAATACTGAATGGTAACGGGGCTCACGATGCCTGCACTAGAAGTCCACTGCTCCTGGAGGCCATCTTAGTTCCACTGTCACTGCTATTATTATTATTGTTATTATTGCTGCTGTTGTTGTTGTTGGATAGGACAGAGAGAAACTGAGAGAGGAAGGGAAGACACTGGGGTGGGGTGGGGAAAGAGCAAGATAGATGCCTGCAGTCCTGCTTTACCACTTGTAAGGCAACCACCTCCCTTACCCCTGCAGGTGGGGAGGCAGGCTCTAAAGGTCCTTACTCTTCACACTAGGTGTGCTTAACCTGGTGTGCTATGACCCGGCCCCCCACGGTCTGGTTCTTAATATACCACCCCATCGACTGCTGTCACTGGACAAGTTACTAAAAACCTCTACATTTTCTTTACTTTTAACTGTGATAGCCATAAAAATGCAAGACTAAATATAAAGATTAAATTAGAGAAGAAATTATAGAATCTGCCAAATATCTGACATTATTAATTGCTAAATAAATGAAATTTAATTAGAAGTGTGACTGTCAAAAATATTAGTTCACTATTTAAAATTCTATTAGTTTTCCAGAATATTAAATTTACAAAAAAAAAAACAGAATATTAAACTTTGGAAGCATTTGATATCTGTAAGCCTTTATTTATTTATTTATTTTTTTTCCAGAGCACTGCTAAACTTTGGCTTTTGGTGGTGCTGAAAGTTGAACAAGGGATTTTGGAACTTCAGGCATGTGTTTCTCTCTTTCTTTCTTTTGTCCTCCAGGGTAATTGCTGGGGCTCAGTGCCAGCACTACAAAAACACTGCTCTTGGCGGTCATTTTTTCATTTTTTTTTTATAGGACAGAGAGAAATTAAGAGGGGAGGGGAAAATAAGGAGAGAAAGAGAGAGAGAGAGAGAGAGAGAAACCTGCAGACCTGCTTCACCACTTGTGAAGCAATCCCCTCTGCAGGTGGGGAGCCGGAGATCAAACCAGGATCCTTGAGCCAGTCCTTGTGCTTCATACTATGTACTTCTCATTGGACACAGGTGTGTCGTGTACTATAGCCCCAGTCGTTGTGTATAGGGTAATAGAGAGCTTATCCTGATCAAGGGCTCTGGTAATACCTGAAGATTTTATTCATAGTGTCCTTGTCATTTTGTAGATTAACAAGCATTCACCCTACAGACATCAGCAGATCATGTGTGTAGTGAATTCCAGAAAGAAATGATGACTCAAATCATAAGAATTACAGTGACATAACACTACTTAATGATTCATAATTTTTTCCAAACATTACCTCATTTGAGCCCTAGATAAATCATCACAAAAAGGCCAGGAAAATAATATGGCCCTCTTGCTACTAAGGGAACTAGAGTTCTGAGAAGGTAAAAATTTGGCCCACTAGCAAAAACTGTAACTGAAATATGCCTTGATGTTGCTTGTTACAATTGCCTTCAAAAGCTAAGATCAAATTATAAAAATAAATAAATAAAAACTTTACAAGATTATCCTATTTATATTCTTGTTGTAATTCAGTGAAATAAGAGCTCTCTTTTTTTGAATTTTTACATCAGAGTGAAGAATAAAAGACTGTAAGTAGACATTTTTTCAAACTTAGCACAGTGTGACAAATGGCAAGGCTGACCTAGATGATCTTTGTTAATATTAGGGTGGAAGCAACAACATTCAACTTTACCTTTCATTTTCCATTAAAAATATGATTGAAAAACAAGCTGTCTCACTCTTCACTAATATGCATCCACATTCCACAATTCATTCTTTATTGCACCATTCAAAATGGTACTAATCCCAAAAATAGAGAAAAGTTCACTCATGATATACAAGAAGAAAACAAACTGATAGTTTTTCTTTACTTTTTGTATATTTAAAAATTTTTTTTGTATTTATTTACCCTTTTTGTTGCCCTTGTTTTTTTAATTGTTTTTGATGCCATTGTTGTTGGATAGGACAGAGAGAAATGGAGAGAGGAGTGGAAGACAGAGTGGAGGAGAGAAAGATAGACACCTGCAGACCTGCTTCATCTCCTGTGAAGCAACTCCCCTGTAGATGGGGAGTCGGGGACTCGAACCGGGATACTTACGCCAGTCATTGCGCTTCACACCATGTGCACTTAACCCGCTGCGCTACCGCCCAACTCCCAACAAACTGATAGTTTTTGATGAAGGAAGATTCATTTCTAGTCCTGTTCAAGGATTCTGGCAGTATATAATGAATGTGCTCAATCACTCTTCAAATTATGAGATGATGGAAAGACTTTGTAAAGCATCCTATTACTCTTTAAGTCAAACACATCTGAAAATCTACCAGGGTACTTGAATATTGCTCCAACAAAAATGTGCTTAATTGTTTTAAAAGTTAAAATAATTACTACTTATTTTAAAATATTTTTATTTATTATTGGACAGAGACAGAGAGAAATTAAGAAGCAAGAGGGAGGTAAAGAGGGAGACAGAAAGACACCTGCAGACCTGCTTCACCACTTGTGAAGCTTTCATCCTGCAGGTGGAGACCAGGGGCTTGAACCAAGATCTTTGCACACTATAATGTATTTGCTTAACTAGGTGTGCCATTGCCTGGCCCTTTAATTACTACTTTCGCAGTACCAGTACTAGAATATTAGTTTGCTAGATCCTCTCCCAGAATTAGTTCTAAAGAAAGGAATTTACTCAAAGAACAAGAGAGTCCATCCATGCGGTTTACAACAAATAATTTCACAACTGACAAGTGACAAGACTTTTCAGAGTACAGAAATTTAGAAACCAGTAGTACTTTCATTTGTACAAGTTTAAGGTTTTACTTTTCTCTCATACTTTGCTAAATAAAAAAAAAAATCAATTTTAAGGTAAGTCTGGGTAGAAACTTAAGTTTCAAAATCTAGAAAAAGAAGCTCAAGAGAAATCAATGTAGACACTTTAGCTTCTACATTATGAGCAATTTAATTACTATCTTTAACAAAATGAAACCCTGAAAAAGATCCTAACCAAAAAGAAATGGTCTTATAACATAAAAATGGCATTAGACTAAACAGAACTTCACAGTATTTCCGAATCAAGCTATCTATTTTGACAGTGCACTACTACAATCTCAGTAACCTGCCAGTCACTATATCTCACCTAGAAGACTGCAAAGGCTTGTAACTGATTTTCACTTCTCTTTTTACCAACTCACCATAGTTTCTTATCCATCAAATAATTTACATGACCAATTACAATGTAAATCAGAGAGATAGATCATCCTTCTCTCTTATACTCTCCAAAATGATCTGCAATAAAGTATAAGAGAATTCAGATTTCTTACTGTGGCATTTTATGCTTCCATATAATTTAGATTCTACTAGCTTTCTAACTTCATATTTTATCTCACATTAGCCTGCCTTACTAAATGCCAGCCAAATTGGCCTTTTCTGCCTCTGAAAGAAGCCAAATCTGTTTGTTTCTAGTATCTTAGATTTGCTATTCTCCCAGATCATCAAGAGGTTTCTTCATATCAGAATCTCATTACAAATCTAAATTTTTAACGGAGTTTAAGTAAGTACCATTCCCAAATCACCCTATATGACTTCATAGTAGAATATTTCAATTATGTTCAACAGTATCTCAAATAATTTTATTCAGTAAGATACTTAGGAATGTTTTCATAGTCTGTCTCTCCCCATGTAGAATCATGATTTGTGAATGCAAAGATAAACTTTCTTCCTTTACACCTCTCACCCAATGCCAAGTTTTGGCACATAGCACACACATACTAAAGATCTATGAATAAAAATCAAAATACGGTACTTTTATTTGACAAATCACATGCATCTGCAAAGTGGGAAGAGAAGATAAACTTATTCTGCATGGTATTTGGACACATAATTTGCCAAGAAATAGTGTCACCTTGTGCACTCTTTACAGACTAAGACGGATCAATCATTTATGAGAACTTAAAAAAACTTCAAGTAAAAGCCCCACAAAACCAAACTAGTATAGGTCCTATTAAATCAGCAAGTATTTCTTTCATGGTTTTCAGGAGTTTACCATAAGGAGAGGTCATGGCAAGTGCCTGTGTGGGAGGGGGAGGGGTCAGAAGTTGTCCATAGAAATGGCATGACATGTCAAACACCTGGGGAAACAATCCAAATGGTATATTTTATATTATTTAATTTATATTTTATTTTACCACATAACTGCTCTGCTCTGACTCATGCTGGTACCAGAACTGAACCTGAGGCCTTAGAGCCTTAAGCATGAAACACTTTTTGCATAACCATTATGCTATCTCCTCAGCCTGAACATTGTATTTGCATGTCTGAGGTTCCCCCGCACTGATTGTACCATAGTAGTACCCTGATTTCTCTTCCTGCTTCAAGTGGAACACACACTCTCTCTCATATGTAATATATATATTTGTATATATATATATATACATATATATATATTTAAATACAAATCATGACAAGTCTATGTATCCAAGATTTAAAATCAATCGAGTCTTGTTTGATTTAAAATCTACCCTTATATCTTCAGTTTTTCCTTCTCCATTGACACTTTTTAAAGACTTCAATGGAGAGTTAGCTCCTCATACAAGAGGGCTCTGCACTATACCCTGCCTATCACCGGGAGGTTCAGCAACACAGAATGTACAGCTAGACAAGGTTGGACATTACAACTTTCACTTAACTCCTTTGAGGAAACTGGTAGGATATAGTAATTAATTCTAAGTCTTGATACTGGAATAAAGGATGAAAAAGTTCATCATCCATAGTGAGCCTTAGAACTAGGTGTAAGATCAGTATGAAGAGGCATTAAGCATGTGGGCAAGAAATGAGCAATCCTCTTCTTGAAAAATTCTTACCAGTCTCTGGGAATATTTTGAATCTCTTCCCTTTCCACCTTCTTCCCCATCCCACTCTTGCACATTTTAGCATAGCGTGAAAAAATTATAAAGCTAAGTAGGATTTTGTAACCATAGTTTTACTAAAATTTAGTGATGAATTTACTTTTGTAGGGGGAGATGGTCTTGTACAATGCAGAAGGTTGAAAGGCATACCTGGTATCTACATAGTAGATATCAGTAACATGCACATACCTTCCCACCATTCTTGGTTTGCTTTGTTTTTTTTAGGTTATACTTTCTTTATACAAATATTTTATTTATTGGATAGAGACAGAGAGAATTTGAGAGAGGGGAGGGAGAAACAGAGAGAGAGAGAGAAACAGCTGCAGCACTGCTTTACCACTAGCAACACTTCCCCCTGCTGGTGGGGTCCAGGGGCTTGAGCCTGGATTGCAACATATGAGCTCAACCAGGTGCACCACATGTGCTCAACCAGGTGCATCACCACCTGGCCCCCCTTCTCAGATTTCAATGGTAAAGCTTAACCAAGAAATGGTCCCAAACTTTACCAAATGTCTCCTGGATAGCACTAGATTTGGGTAATCTGATAAGAATCAATTGCAAAATTAAAACACTTCAAGGAGCTAACAGGATGAGGCAAATTCCTTACTTCCAGAAAGTCAGTGGTAAAATATCCCTGAGATCAATACAGGGAAAAAGGTGGAGATTTTCAAAGAACACAAGTTTATTATTAACAGTTATAAGGTTATGCTAGAAGAATTCAATACAAGGAGGAAACAAATTCTCCTGTTAGTCTGATGATGTGTTTAAATGTTTTAATTAATAAACCATTTTTAGAGATATTTAGGTTTAGCAAAATGTGAGCAGAAAGTACAAGGTTCTCATACAATGTACACATACACACACAACACACTTTCATATTTTAGATTTTAAATTCTTTTTTTAAAAAAAATCTCATTTATTTATTGATTATTGGATAAAGGTAGAGAGAAACTGAGAGGGGCGGGAGGAGATAGAAAGAGGGAGAGAGACAGAGAGATACCTGCAGCCCTTCTTCAGCATTCTTGAAGCTTCCTCTCAACCCCACACCATCTCTGGCATTCAGGTGGGGACCAGGGGCTTGAACTCAGGTCCTTATGCACTGTAGTGTGTTCACTTAACCAGGTGCCCCACCGCCTGGCCCCTGTTTTAGATTTTTTCATTAGTATAGAACCTTTATTACAATGACTGAACTGAATATATTTGTGTGGGTCTATTTCTGGACTTATTTTTTTTTCCAATGATCTTCTGACAAGAAATAATGTTTTTTTTTAAATATTTTAATATTTATTTATTCCATTTTGTTGCCCTTGTAGTTATTATTGTAGTTGTTATTGATGTCATTGTTGTTGGATAGGACATAGAGAAATGGAGAGAGGAGGGGAAGATGGAGAAGGGGAGAGAAAAATAGACACCTGCAGACCTGCTTCACCACTTGTGAAGTGATTCCCCTGCAGGTGGGGAGCCAGGGGCTTAAACCAGGATCTTTATGCAGGTCCTTGCACTTCGCGCCAGGTGCGCTTAATCCACTGCGCTACTGCCTGACTCTTGAAATAATGCTTTTTTAACCAATGCCATGCTGTCTACATTACTAAATCTCAAAATCAAGTCCATTCATTCTTCCCAATTTGACCTTCTCTACATTTCTCATACTGATTTGTGAATAATAAGATAAATATCTCTATGTATGTATCATAATCTGAAGGTGAGGGGGTCGGGCGGTGGCGCAGTGGGTTAAGCGCATGTGGCGCAAAGCACAGGGACCGGCGTAAGGATCCCGGTTCGAGCCCCCGGCTCCCCACCTGCAGGGGAGTCGCTTCACAGGCGGTGAAGCAGGTCTGCAGGTGTCTATCTTTCTCTCCCCTTCTCTGTCTTCCCCTCCTCTCTCCATTTCTCTCTGTCCTATCCAACAACGAATTGCGTCAACAAGGGCAATAATAATAACCACAACGAAGCTACAACAAGGGCAACAAAAGGGGGGAAAAATGGCCTCCAGGAGCGGTGGATTCATGGTGCAGGCACCGAGCCCAGCAATAACCCTGGAGGAGGAAAAAAAAAAAAAAACATAATTTGAAGGTGAGTCTGAGGACAAAAGCAAGTTGTGTTACAGGAGCTATCATGCACAGTAATAAGATTCTATACACCACAGGTTACTTCTCTCTGGGTATAGAAAAAGCACTACTTTCCCTAGATCTTTCTACTGTGAAGTTAATAAGTGATTGAGTTGTAATCTGTAAAATATTATCAGACATAGCCCTTGAAACAGAGCAGCTGGTCTTCTAGCTCTCTTTTGATTACCAAACATTAGAATCCATGTATTCCAGAAAGAATAAAATCAAAATGGGATAAACTTGAATCTCTAGTTCATGATTCTGACAAGTATACAAGAAAATCACCTGTTATATGCATAAGATACAAGAATAAAATCTTTATAGCATTAAAATAATTATTTGTCCCTATAGCATAGCCTGTACTATTCTGAACTATACATCATTAAATATAATAGTTGTTTTCCTTTTATTATTATTCTTTTGAGGTTAACAATATCTCAGGTAGCAATTATAACAAGAAGCTCAGAAAAAAGAAGGCATATATCACACAAATGAAATTTGATATATAAGAGCTACTATTTTTTAATTCCTTATTTATCAACATAATATGAGGTACCTGAAATATTAAATGCTTATCTGAAACAACAATGTAGAATAGAATATACTCATTTGACTCTGTATAACTCTTGCAAAACATGCATAATTTATTTAGAGGCATTAAATTTGTAGGGTCCACAAGCACTCAGCCTGAGGTTATTCAACTATCTTCCCTTGAAGTGGGACAAGTAGAAAGCAGCAGATGAAAGTAAAGAGAACAAAGGAACTAAAAAATAAAATAAAACAAAAATAAGCTGATCTTGGAGGGCAAGGAAAGAGGATGTTTGTAGAAAGTAGTAGTTGTAATAAGGATGCCCATCATGTCCATATGCCATCTTTACTCCAAAAAGGCTGAAAGAATTTGGGATTTGATCTTGCATTTTCAATACATGTGTGACTGCTTGAGACGACTAATAATTCTCATAAATATTCTATTTGAAAACACCAAAGACCAGGATATAATTATATGTCCAAGAGGATTGATCACTTGACTACACCCTGGAATGACCCATGACATTGGCAAAGAATGGAAAATCCAACCTTGTTCTCCACTGAAAGAAAACAGATTTGGCATTTAAGTAGTCATGCTATAAAATCCTAAGAGAGAGATCTGTGCGCATATCTGAATCCAGTACTATGGGTATAATTTACAGAGACTTGGCATTTGATTTCTCTATAAACCTAGTCATTTAACATGGATAAACAGAAAGAAAGTTGCTTTATATATTCTTATACTAGTCTTAGCCATGGGGGGTGGGGAACTATTCTCATATCTAAGAGCTCTTAGAGTCTTCATATGAGTCTAGAAATATTTTCTAGACTTTAACCTTCCCAGGACTACTTGAAATTCAAAAAACAGAGGACTCTGTAACAATATATCACATTTATATCTAATGTCTAAAGGTTAAAGAGCACATATACATTCAGCACACATTTTGTGCTTTGTGCCAAGTGCCAAAAAATAATAACTCAGATTCTAAAATGAGTAAGTTCCTCCTGTATCAGAAGTTACATGCAAAGGAGAAAAACATAAATTTGCATAATTCCTTGTTTCCTCAATATCTTTGGCAGGAATGAACTAAACCCCCCACTGGTAAAAAGCTGCTCCATCTGCCATCCTATTGCAAGAACAGCTCGCTTTCTTGGAAAGATGATTTATGAGACAACCAAATCAAATCCTTCATATTTAGGGGTGGAATAATGTAGTAATGAGATTTTTGGGGAGCCTCTCCATATCCTATAGGACCACTGGTAAAAATGCCTAAAAAGCAATCTTTTGAATCAGGACGTTATCAGTAATCTTTCTTTTCCATCTAACATCTTCTTCCTTTTCCTTTTAACCTCTAATGAAGCTATTATTCATATCTGAACACACTACTGTGGTATAAATGATTTATTAGTAAAGCGTTGTATGTAAAGAGATGTTCTCATGAGGAAAAGTTCATTGCTACACAGCAGTAAAGAAGTATTATAATGGAAGTGATTTTCATACATAATGAGTAGATAACATGCTAATAATATATTCCAGTTGCTGCTTACCTGGAGGACTTTTAGTTTGTAGAGACAAGGTAAAAAAAAAAAGGGGGGGGGAGTGGGGAAAAAAGAAGTCCTGCAGAAGGGCTGAGGAGGGGGGGGGGAGTTTAAATGAGTTGACTTAAATTTTCCCTGTAGTACTGTGGCATATCCAAATTAGGATATCAAATGTCCTGACCTCATATATTAAACCACACAGTAGATCTACAAGCCATCTCTTAATTTACTGAATTCAAGCAAATTTACAAGAAAGTAGCTGACAGATGTGATTTCCTTTCTTCCTTCCTATATTTTTTCTACTTTAGACAATGAACTATAAAAGAACAACAGTTGAAAGTTTACATTTTCCTGACTCAAGATAAATTTTTATCTCCTGTAATTTATTTTGAAGCCACATAATTTGAAGTATTCATTTGCTTACGTGTACAGCAAAAATATAACTGAAAGAGATTTCCATGCAAATATCTCCATGTTGCTTTACAGAGAGGAAAACATGGGAAATGAAGAAAAGTATTCTTTCCTATGTCTTTTAAAATAACTCAGAAATTGGTAATACTGATGCCCAATTCAATAATGCTGGCTGTGCAAATTCCTCCTTTCTTGACTTCATGACCTTCCGAATTGCAATCTAATAATGAGATGAAAGTTTCAGAGACTCTTTTAAGACTAGGTAAATCATCAAAACTATTACTACATTTAATTGTACATATGCATTTTTTTTTACTTTATGACTCCATTAATCTCTCACTTTCACTGACTCCCCAATTTTAACTGAAGTACAAGTTTTACAAATCATATTTTTATTACTAACTGGAGCCTTCACAAATGGTTTTTATTCTATTGTGAACTTCAAAACTGGCTATGGTACCACTGTAAATTATCACATTAGGAGCAGATCAGTGAAAGAACTGGCTAGACATAATACCTGAAATAGCACTTTACACCTATGAGAAAGTCATACATTAGAAAGAATAAACAGTGTTGGAAAGGTTGTGAAGGAGAAACTCTTCTACATTGTTGGTAGGAATGTAAATTGGTCCAACCCTGTGGAAAACAGTCTGGAGTTTCCGCAAAATGCTAAAAATGGACATACCTTATGAACAAGCAATTTTTTTTCTCCTGGGGAACTATCCAAAGAAAACAAAAACACCTATCCAAAAAGGTCTATAAGCTCTTATATTCATAGCCACACAATTTGTAATAGCCTAATATTGGAAACAACCCAGATATACAACAGATGAGTGGCTTAAGGAAGTTGTGTTATATATACTCAGTGAAACAGTTTTCAGTTTTATTGATTTAAAAAAATTAATTACATTATTTATGAAGTCATCTCCTTTTCCTCAACTTGAACAAATTTATCACAGAAACAATAAGGATGATCTTTCAAAATAAAAATCAGTAATATTACAAAGCTAATGTTTAACAAATAGCTTTCTAAAGTCACATCCTTTAAAGTTAAGCTTAATTACTAAGCCCTGACCCTAGTTCATTTGAAGTTCCCAGTAAAATAAAAGCCATTTGAATTTGGACAAGGTAGTTATTATCCCTACTCCTTATTTCCCTGTCAAATAGAAGTAAAAAGAATCTCATATATTGCAACTTGAAAGAGGAAATAATGGTCCGGGAGGTGGCACAGTGGAGAAAGCATCAGACTCTCAAGCATGAGGTCCTGAGTTCAATCCCTGGCAGCACGTGTACCAAAGTGATATTTGGTTCTTTCTCTCTCCTCCTATCTTTATCATTAATAAATAAATAATAAAAATTTTAAAATAGAAAGTAGAAATAGTATTTTAGAGGAGCAACTAACAAATGTTCAAGATATTTTAGATTTTGTCATCATCATGTAGCTATTTTACCCTTTTTATTACTAATCTTTAAAAAATAAATTTACGGGGGGCAGGAGGCGGTGCACCTGGTTGAGCGCACATGTTACAATGTGCAAGGACCCAGGTTCAAGCCCCTGGTCCCCACCTGCAGTGGGAAAGCTTCATGAGTGGTGAAGCAGTGCTGCAGATGTCTCTGGGTCTCTCTCCCTCTCTATCACCCCCACCCCTCTCAATTTCTGACATCTCTGTCCAATAAATAAATAAATAAATAATAAAAATTAAAAATTAAAAATAAATTTATAGGCTTATAATAATAGACAAGCAGTCTTTAAGACTATAGTTCTACATGTTTGTTTAGATTTTTTTTTTCTCATTTTGGCTCTGTTTGATATTGAGCAATTTATCTTTTTATTATAAGCATCCATCTCTGCATCTAAAAAATGATGGCATAAAAACTGTACAATGCTGCACACATGGGCCCATAATGAATATAAATTAGCTATCACAGACTAGGCATTAGATATATATTATTTCCCGACAAAAGGAATGAGTTCATTCTGTCTCCTGTATAGCAGGAGGTTACCAAAGGTAGTTGTCGCCCTTGGGCTTCATCTGATGTAAAGACAAAATTTACCCTTTAAAATAAAATTCTAGAAAATGGTTACACAAGTGGAGAGTCAGGAATTGACTGGAAAAGGGCACAAAGGAATTCACAAAAGTTTATGAGAATGCTGGAAATCTTGTCTTAAGTGTTGTTTACACAACTGTACTAAACTATCCAAAACATAGACACTTTAGATATGTACATATCAGATCCTGTTAACTTTCTCAATTTTTTAAAACTCAGGCTGAAAGTTAGAAAAGTAAATATATTTATGAAAAACTATAGTGTATTTTTCTGTGAACTTTATTATTAAATGAATAATTATATTCTAAAGGAAATTTGTAGGAGTCATTTAAAATTAGGAAACTCATATGGGAATTTTGATGTCCTACTTCATGTAAAAACTCTGAAGAGGGATCAGCAAGATAGTTCACCTGATAGGGCATCTACTTTACTATTCCAGTTACTCAGGTTCAAATCCATGGTATGCCACTTATCAGTAATACAGTACTGATGCTGTTGTGTCTCTCTGTCTGTCTCTATCTGAAGAGAAAAAAAAAAAAACTTCTAAAATCTCTTAAGAGTGAACTCACAGTTAGTCAAAGTAGCAATCAATGAAGCTGAATAAAATGTAAAGCTCTAGAGTTTCCCCCAGACACTAAGGAGTTATTCTCACACAAACTACACACACCTACATAAGCAGAAGCTTCGTTGCTTTAACAGTCCGTCTGAAAACAGCATATACAATAGCTTAAGCTTGAACTTTCGTAGAAAGAGATGTAGGATAGTGAATGAACCTGAAATATCACAGAAATGTAAAAAGTCTAGGATATGTGCCCTCCTACTAAAAGTTCAAAGTTATACTACAGCATTTCTCCCATGGGAGATAGTTATAATCTAAGTGTTATAACAAAAATGCAACCTCTCTTACTGTAGACTTAAAATAAAATGGCTGGAACATATAATTTTGGAGGATGGGTGGTGGCGCACCTGGTTGAGCTCACATATTATAATGCCCAAAGACCCAGGTTCAAGCCCTTGGTCTCCAACTGGAGGGGGAAAAGTATTGGGAGTAGTGAAGCAGTGTTGCAGGTGTCTCTCTGTCTTTCTCCCTCTCTATCACCCCCTTCTCTCTTGATTTCTGGATGTCTCTATTTAATAAATAAAGATAATATAAATTATATATATGGGGGGGCTCGGCCGTAGCACCCTGAGTCAAGTGCATGTAGCCTGAAGCTCAAGAACCAGCATAAGGATCCCTGTTTGAGCTCCCCACTCCCCCCACCAGCAGGGAAGTCACTTCATAAGTGGTGAACCAGGTCTGCAAGTGTCTTTCTCTCCCTTTCTCTGTCTTCCCCACCTCTATTTCTCTCTGTCCTAACCAACAAAATAACAGCAATGGCAACAGTAACAAGAACAACAAGGTTAACAAAATCAGAAAAATGGCCTCCATGAGCAGTGGATTCATAGTGCAGGCACCCAGCCCCCGCAATAACACTGGAGGCAAAAAAAAGAAAATATAATTTTCACAATTTTCTACTTCAAAGATTCTTGCGAACGGTTTGTACAAGGAACAAAACTGGTAGTTAATAACAAACCCTTAGTAGTGAGACCTTGAGTTATACCATCTGGTATTCATGATCTAATAAATCTTATCTCATAATTAAGTGAGTTATAAATACGATTCAAAACTTGTTTTTTTCCATGCATGTTCATCAGTAGTACTCAAGGATTCCAAGGCTGGTAGCAGGGTTTCATCAGCTAAATGGATTTATTTCCAGGACTGTTCAGAATCACTTGAGGTGGTTTTTATATCAAGATGGAAATAACCTTCTTATCAAAGGTCCCTACTGCTCTTGGATTTCAGTAAGCTTGCACTGTATTTGTAACACTCATTTATGAGATATAAATCAATAAGACATCCTAGAGAAGTTGTACTAATCAAGGTCCTTTGGAGCTTTTTAAAGCATATGTAATCAGAAACACAGAAACATGTTATTATGTGGGAGACACACACACACAGACACACACCCTATACCATTAACTTCTAAGATAAAAATCAGAAATTTCTAACAAACACAAGGAACAGGGAAAGAATAATGACTGATAAAAGCTTGAGAACATTCACACACAATTAAGTGTGAAGTTAAAATTTAAAAAAAAACTTTATAAATAATATTATCATGTCTACTCACTGACTCTTGTCATTTAGGAATTTGTTTTACAGTAGCATATATAACTCAAAGGTGAAGTGGGATATTTAATCACTTAACCCAAAAATATCAACAAACAAGCTGGAAGTCTCATAACCTGAAGTGCACAGACAGAATTTCACCTACAATTATAGTTCAGTGGGTATTCCATTGAGAGTTGCACTATTGGCTTAGCATCAAATGCATTTCACTGCAAAATGAGAAACAAGGATTGAATCAATTACCTGAAGGCAAAAACCAATCACACAATGTAGTCTTTGCCCCTGTGAATACAGCAGAAGTTCAAGGTAGGAGGGCTACTGCACAAATATTCTACAATTATCAGCAGTCACTACACAAACAACACTGTAGCTCTCATTTACCTGGAGAGTCTGTCACATCTGTGCACAGCAGCCACAGCTGCTACCCAAGGCAAAGAATGAGCATGTTCACACCTTTGAAAAAACAAGTAATCTATTATCATCATCTAATCTGGAACATGATGTCTTGTGAGTAGAACAGAGATTCTGTGTTGGATCTAAAACCAGTTCTTAAATTGTGGTTTTTGCAAGGTATGATGTATCTTTGATTTCTATATTCATTCAGATTTGTTGTCTATCCTTTGTACTTAAATAAAATAACTTGAGGGACTCAAATTATACCCAACAGTATGTAAAAACATTAAAACATAAAAACATGCAATCCATTACTTACATTTTAGAATGCAGAATTTCTCATTTAAAAAAATCTTTACATTAAAATACCACCTTTCAGAAACATATCTGCTTCCCCTAAAGTGTACAATGTATAAAATAATTAAATTGCCTTTATTATAAAAAGTATAAGAATTTATTATAAAGTTGTTATAAAAGTATAAGAATTATAAAAAAAAAGTGTAAGAATACAAAGAAAATGATATGCTTAGTCACATATAAAAAAAAACTTCTCCAGAAACAGTTTTTTTTGCACTACTTTCAGGTAAAAATCATAAGTGGGACCATCTGATAGTAAAAAAAAGACAGATCGCATGAATGTAAATTTTCAGTCCAACATAACTGTCAATATCGAATAAACATTTATTATGAACCATTCTAAGTACTAAAATTAACTCACTGCTACTAATATTTAATACACCCTAGAATGGAAGTCATGAAATTATTCCCAATTTTCACGTGCACACAAAAATAAATTTTTGGGCCCAGTGGTGACTTGTCAAGTAGAGTATACACATTACCATGTCCAAGGGCCCAGGATGAAGACACAATCCCCACTTGCAATGGGGAAGGTTCAAGAGTGGTAGAGCACTACTTCAGGTGTGTCTTCATCTCTCTGTCTCTCACCTATCAAAGGGAAAGAAAAGGGCTGTGGGGTGGGGAAAGGCCACCAGAAGAGAGGAGTAATGCAGACCCCAGAAATAAACCTGCAGGCAAAAAAAAAAAAGTTTCTGGAAGATTAAGTAATTTTGTTCCCCTTAAAAAACATGTAAATAGTTGATGGCTGAAACAGGGCTTTCAAAATAGTCTTTCTGTTTTCCAGGCTGTGAATCTACTGTATAGGCTGTATTGTATGTTAAATATATATGGGCCTCACCCAAGAAGCAAATGATGTGTTAACTCCATAAATGAGGATCATAAATTTGTGTAGCCACATGACTGATATAAAATAAAGTTGCTTTTCAAAAATGTGTTAGAACTTAGAAATAGTAAAGAGTGTGATACAATTCATGCAAGACAGTACATTTTCCATTAATTAAAAAAGGACACTGAAATCTCTCCAAATTTAGCATATCTTTTAGAAGTCAGTTTGCTATTTATTGATTCAGTTCTATTTGTGGGGAAGAAGTCAGTTTGCTATTTATTGATTCAGTTCTATTTGTGGGGATAGTATACCAAACAGCCCCATATGTATTTAACATTCAATAGTGTATTAGCAACTTTATCCAAATATGTTTGATCTAAGGTGAGTGAAGTATGAGAAACAGATTATATAGTCTTAGTCAAAACAGTAGGCCTTTCTTGTACATACTAATTATAACGCCACTTCAAAGAGAAATTTCAAAAAATTGCTAGCAATACCTTTATCAGCATGTTAAATGTATTATTTCCAAAATATCCACTTTAAAAAGATTATTTTAATTTACATTAGTTGCATTCATTCTGCTGGTCTGTTTTGTTGTTGTTTTTGGAACAGCAGTACTGTTATTATTTGTTTATTTGTATTGTTTTATCAGAGCTCAATTATGACAGTACTGGGGATTGAACCTAGTTGTTCAGATCTCAGGGCATGAAAGTCATTTGCATAACCATCATGCTATCTCCCTAGCTCCAGGTGATTTGGTTTTTAAAATGACATTACTTTGTAGTTATAAGTCATAATCTAACATGAATCATGAGTTAAGATGTTTTCTCTCTCAGTAATTTACTCATGGTTTACAGGACTGTGAGATTATGAGAGGAGGGGGTTGCTGGGGAAATAGCATAGCATAATGATTATGCAAAACTAAAGCTTTCATGCCCTAGGCATCAAAAGTCCCAGACTCAATCCTTCAGTATAACCAGATTTGAACAGTGAGCTACCACCACAAGATACCCACCAGAGTTCTCTTTCCTGGATATTTTTAAGCGTTATTAATAAGCATATGGCACAGATCTAGGTGTTATCAAGCCTGCATGATCAAAACTTCAAAGATGAGGTAAAAAAATTAATATTCAAGAATACTTATTTTCATCACTAAGAAAAACTAGAGGGAAAAGTGAAATGTCATTGTTTGCCCCCCCCCCTTTTTGTTTTTAGACAGTAAAAAGGCCATGGCAGAGAAGTTTCCTTCAAGCCTCAAGCCTAGGGTACATTCAAAGCCAAGCATCACACTATCCAAATGAGCTGTATCACCAGCACTAATCTGTATAATTTTAACAACAATGACAACACAAACAAAATCCCAATAGAGTTGTTATATGAAACAAGAACATTCTTAGAAGTCTTTCATAACAAAAATGACAAAAAGCAAAGATGTAATTATCATGAATTTATATAGCAAATTTATGGATCATTACCTAGAAGAATAAAAATTAAGGACATTACTCACAATTAAGATTTTAATTAATTAATTTATATATTTATTTATTTTACCAGAAATAGCCATTCTACCGGGGATACCTAAAGATATGCCACAGAAAAAATTTAATTATAGACCATATTGTCTGCTTAAGAGGGACCCTCTCTCTCATCTTGAAACTTGGGACCTCTATTCCACTCCATTCCCTAGAATATAACCCCCCATGTTGTCTGTTAACTTCAGAATCCACTATATATCTGTGAAATGACTTTTTTTCCCTTTCCCCCTAACAATTTATCTGATAATAACTTGATTGTTTGGTCAGTCCAAAAAGAGCCCACAGTGTTTTGGGAAATTTTTCTTCTGTCCTTACTGAGTAATAAAATTAAAAATATACTTTGGAGTTTTTTCTTTAGTGAAAACAGAAACTAACATGGGTCTTTCATAGAAAATGAAGTAACATAACACATACTTTTGAAAAATAGAGAAAGCCTGTGTATATTTGCTAGATAAAAACTACATAGTGGTAGAAAGATGTTGAACCATTTGCTTCAAAGCCTCCACTAGTGTTGTTAAAATTCGTAGGCTCTAGCTGGGCAGGTTGGCCTCGGCCGGCTAGCTTCACGGTGGTGAACAGAGACGCGGAGACAACGGCTGGGCAGGGCAGCTGTATTTCTTTATTCAGGAACAACGATTCACAAACTAAGACAAACTAATCACCAAACAGAACTCTGCTGTCTCTTTGCGGCGGCGCAAGCACTCTCTCTTTTACTCTGGAACTCAGGAACCCTCTCCCTTACTCTCGAACTCAGAAACTCTCGCCCTCTCGCACTCTCGAACTCCGGAACTCAGGAACTCTGTCTCTGGGGAACTCAAGAACTCTCGGACTCCGGAACCCTCTCCCAGGGTCCCTTGGGGCGGGGCCAAGCGGCCCGCGAAATTAACTGGACTGATCCAATTCTCTTGGCGGGGGGGAGGGCTAGAACAAGCCAATGTAAAGCATACGACAATCCTGAGTTGCAGAGTAAGAGAGAGTGCTTGCGCCGCCGCAAAGAGACAGCAGAGTTCTGTTTGGTGATTAGTTTGTCTTAGTTTATGAATCGTTGTTCCTGAATAAAGAAATACAGCTTCCCTGCCCAGCCGTTGTCTCCGCGTCTCTGTTCACCACCGTGAAGCAAGCCAACCCGGCCGGCAAGAGCCTTCCGATATTTTAACAACAAATGGCGCCCACGTGGACCTGACCTGCGTATCTCTCAGATAAGTAAAGACAATTTGGCTACCTATGCACTATGGCCTTCTCTTCTGCTTGTGGAGAGATCTCCAAAGGCCTCTGCTCTTTCTTCACTAGACTGTTTTGCTGTTTCTGGAACATTTATGTCTGGACCACTCTGTGGTTTCCACTCGCTCGGGCGAACTCAGAACAGCCAGCGAGAATAGCCAGCGGGCGGGAGGCGAGGCGCAGAGCTGCTGTTTCCACCTGGTGGAACAGCCAGCCAGCCGGCTGCGCCCAGACAACCCCACGCACTGCGTCTGCAACCCCGCAGCCCCGCAGCCCGCAGGAGGCCTACGCCACCATGCAAGAGCCCGATGCCAGCACGCTAGAGCCCGATGCCAACATGCTGGAGCCTGATGCCAACATGCTGGAGCCTGAGGCCAACATGCTGGAGCCCGATGCCCACATGCTGGAGCCTGAGGCCAACATGCTGGAGCCCGAGGCCAACATGCAAGAGCCTGAGGCCAGCCCACAGGAGCCGGCTCTCCACCGCGTGGCGCAGGGCACTGGACGCGTGATCCCTCCACGCTGCTCGGCCACTGCGAACAGGGCAGCAGACATGGCAGGGCCATGGGGCAGGGCCGCGGCGTTCTATCATGGCCGTCACCCCTGGGCACCTAGGCTCACGCCTTCTACAAAGATGGCCTGCCTGCCCTCTTTCTATGAATTCTGGAACCATCCCGGGCCTCCCGGACTCCCGGGCTCCCTGCCAAAACTGGGCACACGAGATCTCCAGCCGCCGGTCCGGTCTGAAGGCAGACAAGCTGGAGTACGCAGAGATTTGTGCAGAGATCGCAACCTGCAATTCCTAGAAGTGGAGCTGCGCGGGAAGCCACCTCCGGATGGTGAACCCCCCCCCAACAACTAAGACAATATAGATTTAAATTCGTGTTTAAAATGACATGTCTTCGTAACAAAGGTTTCTCTCCTCGTGAATTAATGACTATGTTTATGTGTATGTTTAAAGTTTGGTAAACAGTAGCTTTAAGGCTAAATTCTTACTAGTCAAAGACAAATAAAAAAGGTTTTCAACGTAATTCTCATAAAGATAAAAATTAACTTACATTTAAAGTCTGAGGTAAAAATTAGTTAACAATCAATATATTTCAACTAAGTTGGTCTAAACAAAAGGTTAAATAGACTTGTTGATATGTAAAACACTACCTTCTCTATTAGAAATGGTAGATCGCACAATGGCTATGCTAATTATTCTCATGCCTGAGGTTTCCTCTCCGGCCCACACCTAGGGTGTGTCTCCATCTTGAATGGGTGTAACAAAAGGTTAAAAGACGTTGTTGATATGTAAAAGTCTCAAATTCCTTCTCTATTAGAAACGTTGGATCGTGCAGTAGATATGCTAATAACAAGTTTTGTTTCATAGTAAGTAAGTTGCAGCCAGCTGCCTGTGGGACCCTAGGCCGTTCCCCACCCCCATGCAATTGCCCGTTGAGGCAAGTAGCCCCCCGAGGCAAGAAATGGTTTTTTTTCAGATATGGCCCCCTCAGGCCTTCCCTTGGCAACATGCTGGTTTTTGTTATATATGTTTCTGTTCACCCCACACCCTTGATACTGTAGTCATTTAGTTAAAAAGAAAAGGGGGAATTGTCGTATGCTTTACATTGGCTTGTTCTAGCCCTCCCCCCCGCCAAGAGAATTGGATCAGTCCAGTTAATTTCGCGGGCCGCTTGGCCCCGCCCCAAGGGACCCTGGGAGAGGGTTCCGGAGTCCGAGAGTTCTTGAGTTCCCCAGTGACAGAGTTCCTGAGTTCCGGAGTTCGAGAGTGCGAGAGTGCGAGAGTTTCTGAGTTCGAGAGTAAGGGAGAGGGGTTCCTGAGTTGCAGAGTAAGAGAGAGTGCTTGCGCCACCGAAAAGAGACAGCAGAGTTCTGTTTGGTGATTAGTTTGTCTTAGTTTATGAATCGTTGTTCCTGAATAAAGAAATACAGCTTCCCTGCCCAGCCGTTGTCTCCGCGTCTCTGTTCACCACCGTGAAGCAAGCCAACCCGGCCGGCAAGAGCATCCGAAATTTTAACAACACACTAGCAGTCTTCACTTCACCATTTGGCCCTGCATAAATAATCACTTTCCAAGCGTCTTACAAATCATTTCATTTTACCATTCTCTCAGTCCTTTCCCTCATCACTTTCAACTATCAATATTAATTGTCATCATACTTTTAATAAAATCTAAACTACCCTAAGAAACCAAAAGTCTGGCCTCAAGCACACTTTTCTGTCAATCTTTTATAATTTCATATAATAATATTTTATTATTTTATTCAAAATGATGTTATGCATCTTTAAATAAAGCACTATTAGACCATGGATTATGACATACTCTTTATATTATAATCTATAAGGCAATCAAATAACCATTCTTTGGATTAATGTTTAATGAACATTTTCAAACTAACCTATAGATATTTATTCCTTGTCTTTGTCAATCTTGATCTTTAAAATTTTCAAGGTGATTTTCTGACTCTCTTCTTAAAAACAAAAAGTTTTAACGGTAAGCACTAAATAAATTCATTACAAAAGTATTTCTGAACTATCCACAGATTGTTAAAAACATCTTTAACAATTTTAAAATTGTAGAAAAGCAGGGAGTAGTTGCAGGGGCAGCTTTCCACAATCACCTGTGATAGCTTGTCTGAGATTAGGTGGATGCCATATTGAAATTCATTTTCCATATATATTCACTTTTGTTGCCCCCGTTGTTTTTCACTGTTGTAGTTATTGTTGCTGTTATTGATGTTGTCGTTGTTGTATAGGACAGAGAGAAATGTAGAAAGGAGGGGAAGACGGGGAGAGAAAGACACCTGCAGACCTGCTTCACAGCCTGTGAAGCTACTCTCCTACAGATGGGGGGGCGGGGCTTGAATCTGGATTCTTATGCGGGTCACTAAGCCCTGCGCCACATGTGCTTAACCCACTGTGCTACCACCTGACTCCTTGAAATTTATTTTCTATACTAACAGACCCTAGGGCAGTGACCCAGATCACAGCATTTATAATCTGTACCCTTCCAGACCAAAGCATGTGCAGTGCTATCACTAACTAGACTAATGCCCCATATGCATCTCAGAGCTATACTCCCACCCTTGACAACCTAGTGACTGTTGCGTACTTACAACCCTAAATTTCTGGTCACTATAATAGCCATCTAAAAATAAAAATTAAAAAATATATAAAGGCAGGGAGTTGGGCAGTGGCATAGTGGGTTAAGCACAAATGGCGCACAGCGCAAGGACCTGTGTAAGGATCCTGGTTCGAGCCCTCAGCTCCCCACCTGCAAGGGAATCGCTTCACAGGTGGTGAAGCAGGTCTGCAGATGTCTCTCTTTCTCTCCCCCTCTTTTTCTTCCCCATCTCTCTCCATTTCTGTCTGTCCTATCCAACAACAATGACATCAATAACCACAACAATGTTAAACAACAAGGGCAACAAAAGGGAAAATAAATAAATAAATATAAAAAAATAAAGGAAGATTAAAATATATATATATATATATATAAAGACAAAAAACGACTTATATTATTATTTCAGATTTGTCCCAATCAACAGAGATTTGCTTTTATTTCTAAATTGAAATAAATTCTTATCAAAATTGTTTTATTCGACTATCTCACCACTAGGGGAGTAGGAAGTAAAGCACCAAAAAGTTACCTATTACTCCTCCCCTGACCTGACCCCCCCCACCTACCTCCCCGCCCCCCATCCACACCTTTTCTTAGAGAAGGGGCTCTACACCAGTTAGGATGCTTCTAAGTCAATTTAAAATATTGACACAAGATTGGCAGCTGCTCACATTCTGCCTTAAAGGTTCACTACTGGCAGGAACTCCCAGCAGCTGCTTGTTTGAAACGTGAGAAAACATTTGGACAATTCGGATAGCCTGATTTTCCTCTTAAAATCTGTTTGGCAAAACTTCCTGGCAGTTAATATGATCCTGTGAAAAGGCTTTTTAAAAAAATGTCCATATCACCTCCCAAAATTTGTTTTACCAGTGTAGATAATATTTTCAAAATATTTAACCTTTATCTTTTTAATTGTTGGCATTTTTCGCCTTTCATTTAGTCAATATAAATGCAAAACACATGGCAAGGTATGTTTTATAATAAAGTGACTAGATAGTCTATAAAAATACTTTTGACTTTACAAGTGTCCTCTATAAAAGGTAATTCTTCACACCAAACTGTGGTTGAAACAAAAAACATTACACGTGCAAGTGCAACCTTATCGATAAATACAAAATATTTATTAAGGAACAATTTTAACAGTGGTAGGATTTAGACAACTCACTGTTTAGCACAAGGGCAAATTTGCAAGAAAAGTACAGATATCTTAACTAAGTCTTGCAACTGTAGCACAGTGAAAAAATCATGAGCTATCTCATTTAACCAAGCACTATGCATAAAATGACTGTCCAGGGATATGTAATTTATATACTCAACTTTTATAATAATTTTCTGAGCATTTCCTTCCCTTAATGAGTGTTTCTCTCTCACTTTAACTGCTTTCCTCTCATTTACTTTCAAGTATGCCATGGCCTCTGCAGTGCTACCCCTTATCTAAGGCAGAGCAATCTAAAGGATATTGATTTATGATGACTATGTAATTTACACACACTGCAATTTTCCTGTTTGATTTATTCAAAAAAATAGATTGTACATTAAGCCTGGCATTCATTAGCTGGCCCATTCCAGTTTCATATTAATCCGGCATCAGATTTGCTTGAAAGATTTACGTATTTAAAACATGTATAGTTGTTTGGCAGATATTAAAGTATTTGCAAAAATCACAGTAACCCTTTAGAAACAATTGCAGTGGACATTGAAAGGTTAGACACTAGTAGCCTAGGACTAGGTGGAGATGAATAGCTAGCACTGAATATGAGAATAGGTTTTTCAGTGAACAAGACATGAAACAAGTATGAAAAAAAGTTATAGCAGTTATCCATTATTGACAAGTATAATCTAAACATATTCACTTTTTAATTAATTAATTTTCACATTTTTATTGAGGATTAATGGTTTACAGAAGTCTTCTAATTTAAAAAATAGTATCCTTATCTATTTATTGGATATAAACAGCCAGAAATCAAGAAGAAAGGTGGTGATGAAGAGGGAGACAGATACACCCGCAATACTGTTTTACCACTTGCAAAGCTTTCCCCCTGCAGGTGGGGACTGGGGGTTCAAACCCTGGTCGTTGTGCATTATAACAGGTGCATTCAACCAGGTGCACCACCAACCATCCCCCAGAACAGCCTTTTAACATATAAGCACCACTTCTCATCTGCCCTTGATGGGTATCTAGGAGACAAAACAAGATCCCAATGCCTCTTCATCCTGTCCTACCTCTCCTTCCCCATAGTCCTTTATTTTGGTGCAATATGCCACAAGCAACACAAGTTTCACCTGGCATTTTCCATTACTATTCTTTATTCTTAAGTTCTACCTGTGAGTCAGGTCATTCGGTATTGGCCTTTCTTTTTCTGGTTTCTCACTCAACATGATACCTTGGAGATCTGACCATGCTACTGCAAAGGAGATAACCTCATCATTTATTTTTCACAGTTACATAGTACTCTGTTGTGTATATGCACCATGTTTCCTCAGCCAATCATCTGTCATTGGGTATCTGGGTTGCTTCCAGGTTTGGGTTACCACAAACTGCTGTTCTGAAGATTGGTATACAAGGTTCTAAAATATGGAAACTTGACACTGCTTTGCTTAACAACTACTGGGTCAAAGAGGAAATTAAAATGTTCTTAGAAATAAATGAACATGAAGATATGAGATAATAGATTATTTGGGATACTGCTCAAGAAGTCCTAAGAGAGACACTTACAGGCACAGAAACAAGAAAAAGCTAAAACAAATAATCTAACTGAACATCATAAGGAATTAGGAAAAGAAGGGCAAGGGAAATTCAAATTGAATAGGAGTGAAATACTAAAAATAAGGGCAGAAATAAATGATATTGGAAACAACAACAGAAACAATACACAAGATTAATGAATCTAGGAGCTGGTTCTTTAAAAGGGCTAACAAAAATCAATAAACCTTTGGCCAGATCCCCAAAAAAATTTTAAAAAAGCAAACAAAGAAAAAAAATGAGATTGGTCTCTCATTAATATTTAATAACAAGTGAAAGGAGAGAGATCACAATGGATACTACAGAATCCAGAACATCATGTAAATTTTTTTTTTTATGAACTATATGCCACCAAACTAGAAAACCTGGGGGGAAGAAATGTTTAAGTTCCTTGAAACATACAACCTCCCAAGACTGAGCCAGATGACATAGAAAACATGAATAGACCAATTAAGACCAAAGAAACTGAAGCAGTCATCAGAAGCCTTCCCAACAACAAAAGCCCAGGTCCAGACAGGACAGCTTCACAAATGATCTCTCCAAAAGCTTTAAGGAAGAACTAACACCCCTAATTTACCAGTTCTTCCAGAATATCAAAGACACAGAAACAGTTCCTTCCATCTGCTAAACATATTCTTAAAACTTTTTTTTTTTTAAAGCAATCATTGGCACTAGAGATGTGATTGGGTAGTAGATCCCATACTTCTTCACATATATAAGATACCTGACCTGTTGGTTCCCAGGGCTTCACCAAAATAAATAAATTTACTCTTCAGAATCAGCTACATTTTGTTTAAAAATGGATCCTACTATTTGATGAAGAATAAGACAATCTGTGAAAACTTGGTGAGATAGCTAGTTGGGAAGGTACCTGCGTTGTCATGCTTGTGACCCAAATTGAAGACCATCCCTCATTGTAATGGGGGACACTTCTATGAAGTGGTGCCCTTCCTTCTTCCCTTCCCCCACCCCTGTTTCTGTTCTACCTGAAAAAATTGACTCAGCATGGGGAAAACCAGGCAACCTTGGGAAAAGAAAAACACTAGGGTGATAATATTAGTGATGATGATAATAATAATGGACATCTTATAAACACCAACATTTTCTTGGTAGCTTTTTAAGAAAGTATTTCCACTACGTTGGATTTACAAATCAATAGTGAACTGTCACTTATGAAATTTTGTCAATAATTGAGAAATTATGAAACACAAATTCCGCAAAGGAGAATGATGTGTTTTCTTCTTTCAAAATTTTTATTTACTTTAATGAGAAAGATAAAGAGAAAAAGACAGAGAGAACTACCAAATAATTGCCTAGCTCTGCTTTACAATGGTGGTGAGGACTGAACCTGAGAACCTGAAACCTCAGACATGAAAGTCTTTTGCATAACCATTATGCTGTCTTGTCCAGCTCAACATGGTTTCTTAACAACAGCTCTCATACATCAAAGAAAATGTGTCTTGTGGTTATATGACAGGCATGGTTACTGAATAGCCCAAACATAATAAAATTCATGTAGAATTACAAAATAAAACAATTTTACCAAAATGCAAAGTGTTTAGCAGAAGGTGGCAACAATGTGCAGACTGATGCTTCTAATTCCATATGTGGCTTAAAAGCAATTTCCAGCACACTGATCATCTGAGTCAGCATTTACATTTCATTTCCGTTACTTTTAGAATAAGAAAAAAATTAAGTGAGGATGCTAACAAAAACAGAGGCTCTCCTTTAAGTAAGACACTAGTAAAGACCATGACCAAGGACATTAAAAATAATGAAAACATGGTATTACATAAATGAGTTCTATTTTTAAAAGTCTCTGACATAGCCACTATGATGCTTTCTACATTAAAAAGAAAGGGTAGGGTGTGCTCCAGAGGGTCATCTAAAGGTGAGAAAGATGAAGAGAAACACTCAAATTGAAATTAAAAAAATTTCCTAATCCAATCACAAATATATTATATATTCAAGTCAAATGCTCAATATGTAATGTGTTTACATTTTAATGTGTTTAATAGATTTTATTTATTTGTCAGCAGGGTTATTTACTGGGTTTGATGAATAATGCAAGATTCCACCTTAATGGACTTTTTTTGTTAATTTTTTTTATTGGGCAGATTAATGATTTACAATCAACAGTAAATACAGTTGTTGGTACATGGGTAAAACCTCTATTTTCCACAAAATAATTTACCCCCACCAACCCCAGCCAGGTCACCCTCCATTATTGTGTATCAGGGCCTAACCACTCCCCACTTCTGCACCCCCTCCAGCCCCTAAAGATAATGTGCTTATGGGGTCGGGCAGTGGTGGGTCGGGCAGTGGCACAGTGGGGTAAGCGCATGTGGCTCAAAGCGCAGAGACCGGCGTAGGCGTAAGGATCCCGGTTTGAGCCCCCGGCTCCCCACCTGCAGGGGAGTTGATTCACAGGTGGTGAAGTAGGTCTGCAGGTGTCTATCTTTCTCTTCCCCTCTCTGTCTTCCCCTCCTCTCTCTATTTCTCTCTGTCCTATCCAACAACGAACATCAACAACGGCAATAATAATAACCACAACGAGGCTACAACAACAAGGGCAACAAAAGGGGGAAAAATGGCCTCCAGGAGCGGTGGATTCATGGTGCAGGCACCGAGCCCAGCAATAACACTGGAGGAAAAAAAAAAAAAAGATAATGTGCTTATTACCTTTAGTGTGGAAGAATGGAGTCCTGGCATTTGTGGACATTAAAGTCATTTGTAATTTTATCATTATTCAAACAGTTACAGTTTTAGATTGGTCACTCACTAAACTAGAAAAACAAAAGCTTACAACTGATTTAGTATAAGAGAATCTAATAAATCATCTGAGGACATTTATTTGGAAATGGAACCTTTTATAGCCTTTTTTTATTATTAAAACATATCAATCTAATCAATTTAATTTTCTTTGACACAAGTATTGATTGCTTTTACCCACCTGACAAACTATACACTGGGATTTCTAATAAATATAAGTAATTACTTTTTAACTACAGAAGTAAAAAAAAAAATCTCAGCTATTTAAGGATTTAATCTTATTATTATTTTTACTATAGTTATTGTCCTGATGGTTATTATTTGGCTGAATGAACTGAAGTGAGGCTCCCTGGGCAGCTGCTGACATAATGACTGATTGTGTGCAGAGCTGAGAATGTGAATGATAAATTTTGAAAGGCTCTGGAATTTGTGAATAACAAAAGTAGCTACAGTTCCTAAAATCTAACCATTTGTTCTCTCCAACAAAAGAAGACTCAAAGGCTTTTGTTTAATGAAATGATTCAAAAACAGGATGCAATGGAATTAAGGGTTATCTCTACCAGCACAATTCAGAAAGCAGTCTGTGTGCCCAAGTGGAAGGATCATAAATGTACACTGGTTAACATAGCATAAAGAAATTAATCTGATTCTATTCCCCATAATATTATTATGATATTCTCATGACAGCTTTAATGTTTTCATGTCTTTTGTAATAATAATAATAATAATGCAAAAGGAAATGGAATCAATAACTTTTGCATGGATAGGTTAATTATTAATTCAAGAATATTCAATAATTAAAGCATACACTCAAATCATTATGCGTCAGAAGTGTCACAGATCACTAAAAAGAACTGGTTGCAATATGCACTAGTCTTTATAATGCTGAGGAATTGGGTCTCCATATATCTCATGTTCCATCTGTGTGAAATGGCTGTTTGAAATACTATATAAAATTCTGCTAGCAAAAGATTACATAACAAAGAGCTGAGAAACAGCAAAATGGTTATGTAAAAGACGTTCATGCCTGAGGCTCTCCAAGTTCAGTTCCCAGCTCTTGAATAACCCAGAGCTTCATTTAAAAAAAGAAAAAAAAAGTGTACATACACATACACATACACATATACATGACACAACAGAAAGTCTAGCCCTGCCAGATTAAGTAAGGATTATAAAAGCTGGATAAGGGAAAGACAGGTATAATCTTTATTTATTGGATACAGACAACCAGAAATCGAGAGGGAAGGGGATGATAGAGAGGAGAGAGACAGAGAGACACCTGCAACACTGCTTCACCATTTGTAAAGTTTCCCACCTGCAGGTGGGGACCAGGGACTTGAACCTGGGTCCTGTGCACTGTAACATGCGTGGTCAACCAGGTGTGCCACCACCCAACTCCAGACTGGCACACTTTAATGCTGCTCACTACCGGGCCACCCCATCACATCATTCGGGACCCTAGTCAGGGAATCCTGGGATTCCCACATAGATATGATGAGCATAGACCTCTAACAAATGCCTCTCTCCACCATCACTAGTCATATCCCTCAAAAACAACATCATAAACCCTCTTGTGGGCCTCTACAGACCCTTGCCCTCAATGTAGAAATACAATGGTAGAAACTGCCCCAATCTCTGAAGGCAGGCTGTATTAACATACTCTGCCATTGGTTCTGACATGAGTGCACCCTAGAATGTTTCTAGCTATGACCATGGAAGGCAACCTCAGACCTACAGGGATTCAGAGGTTACACAGGCTCCTGTGCTAAATATGAATAGAAATGGTCAGACCAATGGGGTTTACAGTTAACGATATTAATATACTTTTCCCATATTTGGGAGTTACTCTCTTCCCTATCCAGCTTTCTAGTCCTATTTCCAACTCTTTGACACTATCTTCCTAGACAGTACTTTTAACCTTCATGTTATCTGTTGGACTCAGGCAAAACTTAGTAAAGTCATGGACCCCTTCCAGGCTTTTTCCAAAATGGAGACCCCAAATCTCATCTGCTATATTCTTATTTTTAGGTTCTTGATTATTAAACAATTTTCTCTGCTTTATATCTTAATGCTTTTCAGTCACCAAGTTGCATATGCTACCATGATGCCAACCTGACTTCCCTGGGTAGACGACAACACCAACATGTCCTGGAACCCCACCACCCCAGAGTCCTACTAGGGAAAGATAGAAACAGGCTGGGGATATGAATCAACCTGTCAATGTCCATGTCCAGTGAAGAAGCAATTATAGAAACGAGACCTTCTACCTTCTGCACCCCATAAAGATCTTTGGTCCATACTCCTAGAGGGATAAAGAATAGGGAACCTTAGATGCTATCATGATGCCATCCGGACTTCCCTGGACAGATGACCCCACCAATGTGTCCTGGAGCTCTGTTTCCTCAGAGTCTTGACCCAATAGGGAAAGAGAGAGACAGGCTGGGAGTATGGATGCAGCTGTCAAAGCCCATGTTCAACGGGGAAGCAATTACAGAAGCCAGACCTTCTACCTTCAGCACTTCATAATGACCCTGGGTCCATACTCCCAGAGGGTTAAAGAATCGGATAGGTACCAGGGGAGGGGATGGGATACAGAGTTCTGGTGGTTGGAATTGTATCCCTCTTATCCTATGGTCTTGTCAGTGTTTCCATCCTATAAATAAATAATTAAAAAGGAAAAAAAAAAAGAAATAATAGGGAACTTTCCAATGGAGTGGATGGGATTTGGGACTCTGGTCGTGGTGAGAAGAAATTGCCAAGAATTTAGCTTTTAAGACAGTTCCAATGAGTGTTTTCCAGACTAAAATGTCTCGATATGCTATGGTTCAAAATTAAAGGAATCAGTGTGTTACATAGGACAGGGTTGCTGAAGAAATATTATTTAAAATATTTGCTTATGAGATGTATTACTAAGAGTCTATATATTAAAAGTATACCCAGAAGATGATTTAATAAAATATATTATGATGCTTATACTTAAGACAAGTTCTAACATGTCTGAGATGTTGTAGAGTGTGAACCCCATAGATAAGAAAGTGACCGGTTACCTGAGTTACCAGGAGAGGTGTCAAGCACATCACTGAGAGTACTGGCTAATCTGCATCAGTACCCCAAACTTTATCAGTTTAATCACCCATGCACATCAGCTTTTGTACTCGGAGCTTGCTCCAGCCCTCGCCCTGACTTAGAGTATAAAGTATGTGACCCCAGTCTTGTTAGATACTGAGAATTCTCAGAGTGATGTGGATTCTTGGTCCACGCTTGGCCACTCATAACAAAGCTCCAAAAACTCAAGATGAAAACCAAAACTGCACTTTCTAACAAAGTCCCATAACCTAGACATACACCAGTTTCTGTGAGAGAGAGCTTATGTTCACACGTATCCATAAACTACTGCAAAATATATACCTGAAAGCAGGATTACACTAGAGTTTGCAGTGAGTACCTCCCTAACACTTCCTCTCCACTATTCCAAACTTGGGATCCATGATTGCTCAACAAATTGTTTGGCTTTGTATGTTAACTCTCTTTTCAATCACCAGGTTCCAGATGCCACCAGGATGCTGACTAGGCTTCCCTGGATTGAAGACCCCACCAATGTGTCCTGGAGCTCAGATTCCCCAGAGACACACCTTACTAGGGAAAGAGAGAGGCAGACTGGGAGTATGGACCGACCAGTCAATGCCCATGTTCAGCGGGGAAGCAATTACAGAAGCCAGACCCTCTACCTTCTGCAACCCTCAACGACCCTGGGTCCATGCTCCCAGAGGGCTAGAGAATGGGAAGGCTATCATGGGAGAGGGTGGGTTATGGGGATTGGGTGGTGGGAATTGTGTGGAGTTGTACCCCTCCTACCTTATGCCTTTGTTCACTAATCCTTTCTTAAATAAAAAATTAAAAAAAAAAAAAAGAAAACCAAAACTGGCAAATTTTTATCATCACTATTAATAAACTTGAAGTTAACTTTCTCTGATTTTGTTTTTCCCATTGGTTTTCAAAGTACATATAAACACCTCCATTCCTATTTCTCTACTTTCTTCATGTTTGGGAGCTACTCTCTGCCCTAATCCAGCTTTCTGGTCTTATTTTAAACTCTGACACCATCTTTCCAGGTAAATTACTTTTAGTCCACCTTCATGTTAGCTATCAGGCTCAGGCAAAAATTACTAAAGTCAGGGGCTCCTTGGGACATACCTAAAATAGACTTCCTAGCTTCTTCTCACAAGAAAACCCCCTAATTTAATCGGCTGTAGTCCCACGTTTTGGATCCTGTTTATTAAACAATTTGTCCTGCTTTATATCTTACCACCTTTCAACTACCAAGCTGCAGAGGCTACCACGATATCTTCCTGACTTTTCTGGGCGGATAACCTCACCAATGTGTCCAGGAACATCATTTTACCAGAGCCTTACCCCACTATGGAAAGATAGAAACAGGCTAGGGGTATGGATCAAGCTGCCAGTGTTCATGTCCAGCAAAGAAGCATTACAGAAGCCAGACGTTCTACCTTCTGCACCCCCATAAAGAATTTTGGTCCAAAAACCCAAAGGAATAAAGAATAGGATGCTTCAAATGGTGGGAAGAGACACAGAACTCTGGTGGTGGGAACTGTATGGAATTATACCTGTTATCTTACAATCTTTTGCTTCTAATGGTCTTCACAAGCGGTGAAGCAGGTCTGCAGGTGTCTGTCTTTCTCTCCCCCTCTCTGTCTTCCCCTCCTCTCTCCATGTCTCTCTGTCCTATCCAACAACGATGACATCAATAACAACAATTAAACAAGGGCAACAAAAGGAAATTAAAAAAAAATCAAATAACTTCCTTTTCTAAAACCATTTATGTGATCTATTCATTCATACAGAGATAAGATTCATACATTGTGGTGACACAGTACCTGAACAGGATTTGGGGATGTGATTAACATATGGCTGAAGCTGACAAACATAAGACTGTAGTTAGCATTCGGCTGACATCAGACTGGTGGACTTACATAGACTGAGTAATTTAACTGCCAGGCTACCAGAAGTATGTCTCTTTTTTGGTGCCCTCCTTTCCTGTGAATGCTCGGTGCCTGCCCTGTCCCCAGGACCAGCCATGATGCTTCTCCTGTGACCTGGTTAGGTGTAAATGAACTTTAGTAACTAACTTATGGGCTGGTTAGGTGTAAATGAACTCCAGTAACTAACTTATGGACTCATGGGCCCTGTCTAGTCTTATCTCTGCCAATAATTGCCTATCTTGCTGTACCTAAATAATACCATTCTGTAGTACTATACCTCGATGTAATAAACTTCTCAATTGTTTAAAGCCAAGCCGTGCCCCCAAAGTCTTTATTTTTTAATAACTATGATACATTTTATTCTGAAAGTAGAATTGGTTGTTTCCACTGATTTATCCTTAACTTACAATACTGTGTATTTCAGGAGCATAGTATCAGACCTTGATAAATGTATAGACTACATCAAAGTTCTAATAACAGTCATTAATTTTTAGCAAACTGCTAACTATATAACACAATAGAAGGGAAAACACAAAGCAGAACTTCAACTGGGTTTGGTGTATTGCACCAAAGTAAAGGACTCTGGGCTAGGGAGGAGTGTTTAGGTTTTGGTAGGTAGGAAGACCTGAGTAGAGGGTTAGTGTGTTATATGGAAAACTGAGAACTGCTACATATGTACAAACTATTGTATTTCACCATCGACTGTAAACCATTAACCCCCCCCCAATAAAGTAAAAAAAAAAAAAAGAAAATTACCAAGAATAAATTCACTGATTAAGAAATAAATAATAACTGAGATAATGCTAAATTTCTAAATTTCAGACCTACACACTGATCAGTAGTTTTTATGTTGTTGATCAAGTGTTAAGAATAGTATGAATGTCGAAGCACAAGGACTGGCATAAGGATCTCAGTTCAAGCTCCCGGTTCCCCACCTGCAGGGGAGTTACTTCACAAGTGGTGAAGCAGGTCTGCAGGTGTCTTTCTCTCCCCCCTCTGTCTTCCTCCCCTCTCTCTATTTCTCTCTGTCCTATCCAACAATGATGAAATCAATAACAACAATAAAACCTACAACAACAATAAAAAAGGGAAACAAAAGGGAAAATAAATATAAAAAATTATTTTTAAAAGGATAGTATGAATGTGAACTGCCATAAAAGTGGTCTTACATTTTTGAAATAATTTGGTGATAGTTTTCAAATAGTATAAATAGTATGGTTATAACATAGTGATGTGTTGTAAACTATATACACAGTTAATATATTTTTAATGAGTCAAATAACTGACATACTTTCAGCATGTCTACAGTCACAGAGTTTTTTTTTTTTCTTTATTGGGGAAATTAATGGTTTACTGTCTAGTCGACAGTAAAATACAATAGTTGGTACATGTATAACATTTCTCAACTTTCCACATAATACTCTAACCCCCCACCAAGGTCCTCCTCCACCATCATGTTCCAGGGCCTGAACACTCTCACCTACTCCAGTGTCCTTTACTTTGGTGCAATACACCAACTCCAGTCCAAGTTCTGCTTTGTGTTTTCCCTACTGTTCTTATTTTTCAACTTCTGTCTATGAGTGAGATCAACCCATATTCATCATTCTCTTTCTGGCTTATCTCACTTAGCATGGTTTCTTCAAGCTCCATCCAAGATGAGGTAAAGAAAATGATTCATCATTTTTAATAGCTGAGTAGTATTTCATGGTGTATATATACTGCAACTTGCTCGGCCACTCATCTGTTGTTGGACACTGGAGTTGCTTCCAGGTTTTAGCTATTACAAAGTGTGCTGCTATGAAACTGTTGTTCACAAATCTTTTTAGATGGGTGTGTTTGGTTCTTTAAAATATATTCCCAAGAGAGGAATTGCAGGGTCACAAGATAGGTCCATTTCTAGCCTTCTGGGAGTTCTCCAGACTACTCTCCAGAGAGGTTGGACCAACTGACATTCCCACCATCAGTGCAGGAGGGTTCCTTTGTCCCCACACAACATCTTGAGCATTTATTATTATCCTTTCTGATGTACAGCACACTCAAAGGGGTGAAGTGCTATCTCATTATTTCCTTTGTTTACATTTTCACAGATAATATTTTATAAACATAATTCAACAAGCTTTGCTTTGAAAAATCTAATTCATTTTCAGAAATAGAGGTATACAAAATCATCTTGTTACAATAATATATTTTAGAAATATCAGTGTCTTCATTTCCAAATTAAGTTTAAAGTAAAGCCTTTTGTTATTTACACGTTCTCAAGACACTGTTTTGATACAAAGTAATCTTGATTTTCTGGAAAAAGAAAACCTACTAAATCCCTTAATTCTAATCCAGTATATATCATCCTTGCTGGGGATAGATTTTAAATCCTTATGCAATTCTTCTTTCAAAATATAAAGCAAGGCACAGACTCCCAATTGCTGATTTTTATTTCACACATCTATTAAATTTACAAGTCTGATGAAAGTTATACCAGAACATGAAAAGCTCCCTCATGACTAGTTTTACAGAAATTTACCTTCGAAGGGCAATGACTTTGTCTTTGTTGTCAGCCCTAGATTTTCAGTTAGCCTGAGAGATTTGTTTTCAGAGTCACCCTACCTTCTGTTTCATTACCTATGACTTTCAACCTGTCATGTTCTGGTTCTGATTTTTTTTTTTTTTATCACTGCCCTCCAAGGCAAGCCAATGTAAGCCTCCCTCATTCCAGATTTTACCAAAGTAACAAAAGCCACAATTACAAGACTAGCTATTAAACAAGCTTGGTTTTGTTTCTTATTAGAAAAAACTAAGCAGCACTGAGTCACTGCATCTATTTTGTACTTCACACAATCATACTAGACAGCCACAAAAATCATTTTAACTTAAAGGAGAAAATTTAGAAATCCTCATTTAAAACCATGAAACACAGCGGAGAAGGTAGAAAGCATAATGGTTATGCAAAGAGACTCTCATGCCTGAGGCTCCAAAGCCCCAGGTTCAATCCACCCCCCCAACCCGCACCACCATAAGCCAAAGCTGAACAACGCTCTGGTTAAAACAAATAAATAAATAAATACAAAGCAAAACAAAACAAAAAAACATACATCACGTAGTCTCAATATCAGACTGGAGACTATTTTTTATAAAACCAATATATCTCATAGTGACTAGTTGTTTCAGAGGAAACTTGGTGAGGTTTGAAAATAGATTTAACAGAGCCAGTAAGGCAACTTATCTACACAGTAGACCTATTTTGTCACGCACATGATCCTAGTTCAAGCTCCCCCTCATGCACTGGGGAAAGCATTGAAGCTGTGGTGTCTCTTTACTTCTGTTATTGTGTCTATTTTGAATTGAAAACGTTGTGAAGTCCCAACAACAATTTTTTTAAATTAACAAAACCCTAGCAATTAGTAATTTGTTCAGCTATAAAACTCAAATACTTACTTCCTATCTGTGAGATACAGTTTATTGTTCATAAGTAGTTCATGTATAAAATTATATGTTATATTTAATTTAAAAACCACAAAAGGAGATTGGGTAGACTGGAATTGCCACTAGTACAGAATTATAATTGAAAATTCAATATAATATTGACAATTTCACTGAAAAGGAATGGAAGCTCACATTAGAAGAATATCTATTATTATCATATTCACAAAATATATGTGACCTTTCATGAAAGAGTAGAATATTACTTTATATTCCATTTTGTGAGTCATATTTTCACAAATAGAAGATGCTTATGATTATAAAGTTGAACATTATTTCCTGTACCATAAAGAATTTATTGCCAATGAAACTGACAAACTAATAAATATTTTAATACCTCCAATTTAAAATATGTTAAAATGTTCACAGAGAGTAGGATTTAGAATGAATAAAATGTGTCCTAGTCACTATGTAAAAGTCATAAAAGTCATTATCGACTTAATCTGTAAATTTCATGAGCATTTTTCATATCTATGAAGTGAAGAAACTGGTATGTGGAGAGATTTAGTTATTTGCTCTCATCATGCAACCAGGAATGTTAAAATTAGGACAGAAAAATTAGACACTGCTTAACCCTTCTTTAGTATTTACTGTGTGTTAGATCTGAACACAGTTTACATTTTTATCTTACGAGAAAGCAAGAGGAAGAAAAATGAGAGCACTGATGTCAGGGACCAAACCCTGGGCCTCACATATGTAAGTCCTGTGCTTTATTTGTTGGACCATGAACCACCTCCTTGATCACTAGTTCTTAATAACAGACTTAAAGTTAGATTTTTTTTTTTCTTTTTCTAAGTGAGGAAACAAGTATTTGGGGCAAGAAAAATATGCTTCTATATTGAATCACTTTCTTTTATTATCAGTAGATGCAGCATTAATCAAAACATTCATAATCTGAGTCTATTGATTTTTGATTAAAATAGAATTCTAATATGGAAAATATAGTAACAGTGCTTGCTAATGTTATATTCAGCACAACTATATGTTACATAACAATAAAATTAGTCATAAATTTGAACTCTGAGTACCTCAGTTATTTATATACCTCCATTTACAGGAGAAAGGTAGAAATAGTATCATTATGAGGAAATTAAATCAAATCTATATTTTAGAAGTATCTGAACTATCACAATTTAAATAAAGCAGGAATCAAGCTTAATGCAAATCTCTTTCAAAGGGCTATGACAATAAAGATTTAGAAGACGAGACTAAGGAGATCTAGTCCGGTCATCTATGCTCTCACTCTTCATAACTTAGCTCTGCAGTCCTTTTTCTCTCAATAAAACCAGCACTTGAGCTTGACTTTGGGGTCTTCCCCTTGACAAAGCTTCCAGCTGCTACACAGTATGTCTCAGCAGCTCAGCAACTTTTGTTTCCTGCTCATCACTGCTCTTCTGAGGAAAGTGCACTGTTTGATAACTAGCAGTAGGTGGGACTTAGACCGAAAGCAAGGATAATGGTTTTCTAGAATAGTCTGTGAAGGCCCATCCTTAATGTTCCCCTGGATCTTCAAATTGGACAAGTGATCTTAGAAAATTACAGGTCAGAAGATACAGTCAAGTCACTCAAGTACACATTTTGTTAAAATGATTCCTGGTTTGTTGGTCAAAATGGTTCTATTTGTTCTCCCAGTGGTGAGAGCTGAAGGGGGAACATTTTGAGAATAGACATGGAAAAGAACATAGAAAACTCTCCACCTTCGGATACCAGACATTTCCTGTTTCCTACTACCTATCAGTTTTCAAAATTTTCTTTGAATATAGGTCATTAATTTTGTAAAGTATAACAGCAAAACCAGCAGTCCCCAAGAAGACTGTGCTTTTTGTGTGTGAGGCGAACATGATAACTGCTACACTACAGAAACACTTTTTGTATTATTCACTTCAATACCAGCACACACTAAACATATAGGATATTAATGAATAGACTATGTGGCAGGTACACTTTAAAATTCAGTTTCAAAATATCCCGGTTTTTAAAAGTTACATATACATATATAATTATGTTTGTACATAAACAAAAGGTAACTATATAAATACACAAGTTCTACGACTAAACAAAAATCTCAAAATAATTTGATTCCCAAGTACTACCAGGGATTTCCACATAAGTTATAGTAAATGTTAATAGTTTTATAACAGTAAGTCCAAAATTCCAGAGATTATTTTATGTTGCTAATTATCTTTTTACTTTGGAAGAATGATTTTCTATACATTTAACATAATAAAAAATGAAACTGTTATAGCAAGTCTTAAGATCATTTTAATAACAAAGAGTGTGGTCTCTATAAATTGTACCTGTTCTATTTATGGTGGCTTACAAAGACTTCAGTATTAATTGTGGTGTCTTACTTTTGACCCTACAGACTGTATTACCGGTCAACAGACACTGAAGAAACACCATCTCTGCCTCATTCACTGCTATTCCCTTCATTAAAAGCCCATGATGACAAAAAAAAGGTCATTTTTTTTTTTACATCAGAGTTTCAAATAGACTCAATAATGAAAAAAAGGGGATCTTCAACTTCATAAATTAGCATATAACAGCATGTAAAATATGGGCTAAAAAATGAAGACTAGATGTAAAAGCAGCAAAATCTCCCCCCATTTGAAAATGCTCAATTTATTAGCCTTACTACGTAGTATCCATTTAATATGCTATCTCTTAACAGTGATCATCATACAATAATGGCAAAGAAACAACTTTCAACAGAAGTTATTTCGGGCTCCTTCATTAAATCATTCTTGTTTGTTTGTTTGTTTTACCTTAGCTCTGGCTCATAGTGGTGCTAGAGATTGAACTTGGGGCACTAGAACAACAAATCCACCATTCCTGGCAATTTTATTTATTTATTATTTATTATTTATTTTAACAAGAGCACTGTTCATCTCTGGCTTATGGTAGTGCGGGGGAACAGAACCTGGGACTCTGGAGCCTCAAGCATGAGAGTTTGTTTGCATAACCATTATGCTATCTACCCTCTGCCCATTTTTTTTTCCCTCACCTCTCTTCTCCTTTTAAATTAGAGATAGAAAACTGAGAGAGAAGGGGGAGATAGATAACGAGAAAGAAAGAAATTATTGCATCAGTGCTTCACTACTGATGAAGCAGCTCCCTTATAGGTAGGAACTAGGAGTTTAAACCAGGGTTCTTGAATATGGAACTGTGCATACTAAACCAAGTACACCACTGTCCAACCTTGAAAATATACTCTGTAAAGATTACAAGAATTCTGGCTAGTTAGGAAGGACATATAAACAAGCTAATAAATGGAATTTGATTATCAAATATAACTAGGAAATTTAATGGATATTCAAATATTTCTATATGTGTGACCTAACATTACTGGACAAATAAAACCTACAATATTTCTCTGGTCATAGGAGAGATAAGCTTTGTTGTTTTCCAAGTGTTAAGTTTAAGTATCTCATCCACAAATTTTATGGATTAAGCAATGACAACAACTAACAGATATTAAATGTATATCATTCTTTTAAGCACTATAGTAAGTGCTGATATGGGTATGTTTCATTAATTGTTCATAACAGCAACCTTATAAAAAGAACACAGGATGACACAGCTCAAAAATGAGGAGTTGTATTATCAGTCTAGACACTTTGTCTTCAAGTGTCCTATTATTTCTTTGTATTGGCATCATTAAATTTGCCATCTTTCCTCTTTTTAAAAATTTGTCCAATCTGAGAAAAGAGAACAATCATGAAGAGAATCTTTCATATACCAAGATTCAAAGATCTGTCTAGTTCAAAATTTTGAAAAAAAATGACTTAGAAATTCTTATTCTGCTTTTATAAGGGAAAAAAAGACTAGTGATAGGATAAAACACTCCAAGTGAGTGTTTTACTATATTATAAACTGCAACCATGTCATACAGTTATTCATATAAGGCATATCCCTATAAGCTACTATACTGTATGCTAATAAGTTTTGATAATATTGGAAGTGATAAAATAGATGTAATTATCAACGTCACAACTATTTAAGTCTGGTACAATTAAGTATCTTATTAGAACATCAAGTAAGAAAAACAAAGATAATACAAAACATAATGAGCAATAATTACTCTGAGAAGAGCACAATATTTTATATAATTTGAAATCAAACTAAGTTTCTTATTTCTGTAGATCAAAGTAGCAGTCTGCCAATTTATGGCATGCCAGAAATCAAACCCAGGGTTTCATATATTCAAATGCTGTGCTCTATCTTCCTGAACCAGATGCTAATATTTTCAGAGAGAAAATATAAGGAAAGCATTACTCTGCAGTAGAATATATCGATCATATCATTTGGTTGGAAAACCAGTTTGTAATAACTGTTAGAATCCATAAAAGCTTAGGGATCAAGAAATATAAAGAAAATAAGTTCAGTACTTCAAATTACCAAAGTACTTCAGTTGTGCTACATCTTGGAAATGTAAACCTCTGTAACACATGACAATATGTACTTATGTGTAGGTACATATAGTATTCTTTGTATAAATGCGTATGAATGTAATTTAATTTACTTTTTGGATTATTTATTTTGACCCATTCTGTTGGCAATATTAGTGTTTTGGTAAATTAGAAGAGTCTCACACTCTAAGCCAGACAAAGCAAAAAGACCTGATCATAACCTTGTATAAAACTCTATGTGCTCAGAGTGGTGACACAGTGGCTAGAGAGGCAGAGTTGCAAGCATGAAGTCCAGAATTCAATCCTCAGGTTGTGGCCAAGTGACGTGATTCTTTCTCTCACAAATAGTGAGGTAAATCTTGGGGCTGGATGTGGTTCAACAGGTTGAGCGCACATGTTACAGTGCATGAGGACCCAGGTTTGAGCCCCTGGTCCCCACTTGCAAGGGGAAAGTTTCAGGAGTGCTGAGGCAGGGCAGCAGGTATCTCTCTTTCTCTCTCCCTATCTTCTCCTACCTTCTTGATTCTGGCTGTTTCTATTCATTAAATGAAAATAATTTAAAAACTTAAAAAGGTATTCAATAAAAGAGAGAGACAGAGGTAAATCTTAAAATTAAAAAGTCTGAGTGGCAATTACATCACCAGCTTCTGTGGTCTGGAAGTCTGGACCCAGAGTAGTTACAATACTAACACAGACAGATTAATGAAACAGAATCAAGTCTAGAAACAAATTCAGATGTATACAGGAATTTGTTATATGATAAGTGAAGAGGCCCAGAAAATGGCACAGAGGCAAGGGAAGTCATTTATCAGATAAAGGCGAACTCTGGAAATTCCTCCAACTATATTTTATTAACAATATCATAATTTTAAAGCTATACTATTCTCTAAATTCTACATAAAAAATTATGACTTGAGTTTTAATTTTCTCCCCCTTATTTAAAAAGAACAAACTGTCAAAAGAATGAAAGAAAAAACAATGAATATGATGAATTTATAAAAGAATGTACAGGATTTAGCTGGATATACAAAAATAAATTCATGTTGAAGTAAATTATTATATTATTTGCATATTCACCTAAAAATTCACCCAATCACCTAGTAATTACGTGTAATTCACCAATTTTCCTTAGTTCCATAAATACTATTCAAAGTGTCAAATTGAATTTATCTTCTCTCCTTTAATGATGTCTGTCATCACTGTGAACACTTTTAAATATTCTAGAAAGAACTGAAGTTTTACTTCTCAAAAAAGATTGTCAAAAAAAAAAAAAAACTGCCCAAGCATTATTTTGAAATTACACTGTAAATGCCAGCTTGAAACCTGACAATATAAAAAAAATTAAGTACTGAAAAAATGCTAAACAATGATTCCATACTCTAACTGAAGCACACACTTTGTTATTTTGTGATGATGACATGAATCTGGCACTGCAATTCATGTGAGCTATTGTATGGATTCAAATTTTGGAACTATGGTACAGCTTCAAATATCTATATTTTTTAAATATAACATAAGCTCCTATGCCAATATATTGTGAAACAGTTGACAATAAAAGAGGACTAATTTTATAGCAGAATAAATCAAAGTATTTGTATATTTTTAAGATCTTGTTTCATTTTTTTAAAGTTTCTGACAGAATTAAAACTTAACTCAAAGTCATCAGATAAAGTGTTATTTTGTTGTTTGCTAAGAGGACTTAGCCTCCCCACCACTGTTCTCACTTGCAGTATACCAAATTAATTCAGGTTCACTGGATGTAGGGAAAGCTTAAGAGGCACAAAGCATTTTCATAAAATCTCCAATTCTAAAATGATGACAGGTTTAAAATGCATTCTTTTAAACCTTAACTAAAGCATGAAGTGGCTAAATGTGTGGTTAAAAAACACTTGTCTTTGAGATCCATGGTCTCTGCAGGAACTGACCTTGCAAAAGGAGGAAAGCACTGAAAGGGTCAAGAGGTCCAGTGGTCAGTGGCAGAAGCATATTTATTCTCTAATGGTGGTTGTGCAACAGACATTTTAAAGTGGTATGAAGCTATACACCTAAAACATACAGTCTTAGAAGCCAACATTTCTCCAGTAAAAGATCCTTAAAAAAATAATATAAAATTTTGAAAGAGAACATTTTGCCAGGGTAATGAATTTTTATGCAAGAGGCTCCATGTTCATTTCTTAGACACCACATTTACCAGCATAGTCTCTTCCCCTCACTCCCATGGAATAAATAAACTTTTTCACAATAAAATAAGTAGTTGAAAAAAAACATAGACTCAGGTTTATATAATAGATTATTCCTCCTTCACCAACCCTGAAGTAGTGATAATCAATTAGTAGAAAAAGCAAGAAGTTATGACTGAGCATAGGGATGTGCAGTGTACAACTACAGGGCAATGCTGCTCAACTACTTTTTTCAGTGACCTGCAAACATATTGAGAAAAACTCTTAGAAAGAAAAAATAATAATCATTTAATATTTCAGAAAACTGAGTACTTTATGCTAAGATTTTAAAATTATCTATTTCTACACATCAATTCATAAGGAATATATACATAGATCCCATTTGTAGATAGCTATTTCATGTTCTTTTTTAAAGATATTATTTTATTCAGACATATCACTAATTTAGGGATTCTCTGAACAACAGAATTGTTGTATTTACTGTGATACAGGTTCTAATTTAGTTTCTCACATTACAAGAATAATTTGTTCTTGCATTAATGTGCATATCAATGAAAGTAATCAAACATGTCTAGGCTAAACTCTTGGGGACAGTTTCTATTCCTATGGTCAATAAATTATGATTTTATAGATGGAAGGAAGCACTTAACAAAAGTAATTTACCAATCACTTTTATAACCAAGTTCTGTTTTATTTTATCTTATTCTGTTTTGCATCCAGGGTTATAGTTGAGGCTTAGTGCCAGCACTACGAATCCACTGCTCCTGGAGGCCATTTTTCTTTTTTAATTTGATAGGACAGAAATTGAGAGAGGAGAGGGAGATAAATAGGAAGATATAAAGATGAATGCCTGCAGACCTGCTTCATTGCTTGTGAAGGGGTCCCCCTTGCAAGTGGGTATTCGGGGGCTCAAACCAAGATCCTTGCGTGGGTCTTTGCATTTGGTACTATATGTGCTTAACCCATTGTACCACTGCCTGGCCCCCTATAACCAATTTTTAGAAAATTGTGTTTTGATGTAATATATTTGGAGAAAAATGACCTCTGAAAATTTAACTAGCTCTACAGACAATTTGCTCTAGTGAAGGAAAAATGTTATAAGAATCTTATTTTTATAAGTGATTTAATAATGATGGAGAAGTTTGTAAGATAACAGGGCTACAATTCCATACAATTCCCACCACCAGAGTTTCGTCTCTCGTCCCCTCCACTGGAGGATTTCCCTATTCTTTATCCATCTGGGAATATGAGCCAACAATTGTATGTAGTGCAGAAGGTGGAAGGTCTGGCTTCTGTAATAGCTTCTCCACTGAACATGGATGTTGGCATGTTGATCCATATCCCCAGCCTGTTTCTGTCTTTCCCTGATAAGACAGGACTCTGGGGAGGTGAGGTTCCAGGACACATTGGTGAAGTCATTTGACCATTATTTCATGTTCTCAGTAAAGTAAGTCCATATTTCTAAGGCTGATATAATTGGAATAGGGAGCAAAACCTTCTGCTGTAATTAACATCTAGAGATGGTGATGTTTTGAGTGTGATATTCCCATTGATTTCAATAGTATACAGAATAAGTCCAAGGTCATAATTTTCTTTCTTTCTCTACACATAAAGTAGTTATTTCACTGACAGAAAGTATACTCAACTGCCAGAAGCCCACAAGATCACTGTGATATATACAGTGCTGGGGATCAAACTCTAGAGTAGGGGTGGGGAACCTTTCCTATTGCCAAGGGAAAATTTGTGTATTTATAAATCATTTGGGGGCCATACAAAATTACCAACTTAATAATTCCTACTTAATGGTGCTATGAAAAAAGTTCCTAGATTTACAGAATTTCAAGTACTACCTGTGACTGCCTTGACAGGACCAAACGAAAGGATTCTGAGGGTTATATATGGCCCACAGGTCAAGTGTTCAACACCCTTGTCTAGGCAACTACAAACCTCTCAGATTGCTACATATTTTATATTTACCATCTTTTTTATTATACAAAAAGCTGATTCTAATATATTGACACTATTTAGCATATATATATATATATATATATATATATATACACTTCTGTGTTCTCTATTACATTTTTAAAATATTGGATGCCATTTAATCATTAAAAAACAATAATCTAGGGGAGTGGGTGGTGGCACACCTGGTTGAGCACACTTATTACAATGCTCAAGTACCCGGGTTCAAGCCCCCAGTCCCCACCTGCAGGGGGAAAGCTCTGCGATTGGTGAAGCAGTGCTGCAGGTGTCTCCATCTTTCTCCATCTCTATCACCCCCCCCTTCCCTCTTGATTTCTGGCTGTCTCTATCCAGTAAATAAAAATTAAAAAAACAATAATCGTATTATTAAGAAATCCTGAGATATATACACTAAAAAAAATTCCTTTGAAAAAATAATCTCGAGGAGGTTGGGTGGTGGCACATTGGGTTAAGCACACACAGTGCAAAGCGCAAGGATCCCAGTGAGAGCCCCCAGCCCCTCACCTGCAGGGGGCGCCACTTCATAAGTGGTGAAGCAGGTGTGCAGGTCTCTCTCTCTCTCTCTCTCTCTCTCTCCATCTTCTCCCTCCCCTCTCAATTTCTCTCTGTCCTATCCAAAAATTAATAATAATAAAAAAATTGCCACAGGAGCAGTGGATTCATAATGCAGGCACTGAGCCCCAGTAATAACCCTGGAGGAAAAAAAAATAAAAAAGAATCTCAACTAAGAAAAGAATTATAATTTAAATGGGAGGTTTCAATAAAACTATTCATTATTTAATCCCTATTAATGTCTTCCTAGTCAACATGTTGTGTGAAAAGGCAACAGAAAATTAAGTAAATGAGAAATGAAAAATAGTATATTATATTTCTTTTGCTTCCATCAACTTAACCTTTAAAAGAAGAATACTTTAGGGTGGCGGTTGATAGCATGATGGTTATGCAAATAGGCTCTCATGCCTGAGGCTCCAAATTCCCAGGTTCAATTCCCTTCTTCTGAACCAGTGCTGATCAGTGCTGCTCTGATTAAAAGGAAAAAAAAAAAACAGTTTATACTAATTTGAGAGAGTATTTATATTTGTGTTTATATTTCCTCTAACAATAGTCTCTTTTGGAGTAAAAGTATCATGAACCATTACATTTCCAGTACATTCTTTTCAAGATTAACTAGTTTATTATTAGGAGATAAATAGCTAAAGAGAAATCAAAGCACCATCCAGCTGGGACATATGGTTGCCAGGAATTGAATCTGTAGCTTCTGGTTTGTCAGGGATTCAAAATCTATGTTCTAACAATGAGCAATTTCTTTGGCCCCTCTAACATACTGCATACTTTCCAGAGTAACTTCATATGAGTAGTGCATTTGTATAACACAGAACTATTAGTCATCTTCTGGTATTACTGAAGCCGTCATGAAACTCACGAAACGCAGCCATCTTAATTTTGCATCTGAAGAAACTCTGTCCCAAAGAGAGTAAGTGATGTGTTCATAATTTAAAATTTACTAAATGAACCAATGGAAGAACAAAGGAATTGCTAGAAAACTCATCTCAAGTGCTTTTATTATGGAGCAAGGCAGGGGTAAGGGATGAGGGGTGTAAAATAAACAACAGGTGGAAGAGGAGTGGAAAAGCAGCAACAGAAACCTGGAACATGTTACAAAGTCATCAGTATGTTATTTTATCAGTTGTGCGAATACAGAATCATATATGTGGCCTTAGATAACAGGCTTGTATAATGAAGGGCTAACTAATGTTGTAGGACTAAGTTTATGTTTTTTTTAATGTATTAACACAAGGGCGACAGGGTGAGAATATCAGAGCATCTCTCATCAGAGGATGAACTCAGGACCCCACACTTCCAAGTTCAGCACCCTTCTCATTGTGCCACTTCCAAGGCCCATAGGCCAAAGTTTAAATATCATCCAATTAAAGATGCCTTCCTTGATCAAGCTCAGCTGTCTCTTCTATTATATCATTTATTTAAGATGTAGGTTAACATATTTTAACTGGATCAAAGGGAACACAGAAAAATGGCTGATAGGATAAATTAATTCTACCTCAGAAACTAACATTTCCACCTAAATGCAGAATTGTTAGTGAATACCCATTTACTTAATATAGCACTTTCATTACATACAAGTGAACCAGGTTTCAAAACTGCTATCTTTTTGGCTTTAGGACCCAGTCCAAACAGATCTGTATTTTAAAAGGAGCTGCTCCTGGAATATTACAACTTCCAGTATCAAATAATACAATATCCTTTTTGAAATCAGTCTAGACAGACATAATCTACAGGAGTCTGAAGTATTTTTCTTTTATGACCATGAACAGACATGGAACAACAATATGTTTCAGGCAATAAACTGTAACCACATAAGGACTTTGCTATTCAAAGAGATCTGTTCAATGTAAATTAAAAGTAGGCATATCTGTATGCAAAATATACAAAACCTGTGGTATAAATTAAGCATTAATACCATACTGTGCTCTGGCTATTAATTTTAGTATATGAGAGCAAAACCATTTCTTATTCATGAAGTATTTTGTTTTCCCTTTTTTCTTTTCCCTTTTTTATTTTGCAATCTGATGCCATGTATCTTATTTTCAACTCGAAAGGCTACCAGAAATATGATAAGGAATGTTCTAATAGTCTTAGAAGAAACTGCAATTCAATTTGCCACTAGCTCATTAATTACCGTTGTTGCTCAGGACTCCAGAGTTTTGTTCTAAGAAGAAAATTCCTTTGAGGGGAAAAAAAATCTTTTTTTTCAGATGTTACCTACATGTTGGAGAGCCAGAAAAAAGGACAAAAGAGACTAGCTTTTCAGAATATAAACATGATTCACGCCATAACGACAGGCAGCTAGACCTGCCTACAATTGTGAAAAAAAAAAAAATGAAAGGATCAGCTGTGTCTCAGTCGAATAATTTCAAGTATAAAGATCCAAGGGAAACATTACCCAATTTTACTTTAATCTGTTCTCTTAATTTCCTGACCAGCCCTTTGGAAATTGTTGACTTCTCACAGTCATAAAGCCTTACAACTGTGAATTTACCCAGCAGGTATAAATTCTTGGCTGGCTTCCCTCAGAGGATTGGACCATTACTGCTTCCACTAGAGGTTTAAGGATCTAACTATCTTCTCCTAAAATGTCCCCTCTTAATATTTACATTGCTGAGCCTAGGCTGAACAATAACTTTGTTTTTTACAGTGCAGCAGAGCTTACAATCCATTTGACAAGTATTAGTTTATTTGATCATCAAAATTACCTTTTCTGCTACAACGGATATATATTATCCCATTTTTTTTCAATCAACAAAGAGATATGTATTTTAAGAAGAGTAAGTTCTGCACAACACAGCTGGCAAGGTGTGGCTTCAGGTCTGGAATTAAGATCTTGATTCCTATTCAGTCTTTCCACTATATCCCCATGATTTTAGATTTAGAATTCTAGTTAGTTCTATGCCAAGTTGCTGACTCTACCTTGGTAACTAAAAATTTTATTGAGAAAAAGCTTAAATAAATATGCCTAACTAAAGAGAAAGGAGTAGGTCTAATTGTTATGTGGCCAATTGTTATCTGACATATCAGGATCAAGCAGTACTAGCCATTTGCCTTAATTCATTTACTATTCTAAGGCGCGCACATAACTCTAGTCAGTGTAATTCAGTCAGAATTATGTCATCATGCACAAAATAAGACTCATAAAGTTAAATGATATATTTCCCTAAAATTGTATAGCCATTGTATGGCAGAATAAAAAAGCAATAAAATCAATAAATTAAACATGTTTTTAGAAGGAAGAAATTAATCTAGCCATTGGTTCCAGTAATATTTAAGAGAATATAATGTATATATTGTAAATTCTACTTACAGGTAGCCAGAAACAATTAAAAATACTTGTTCAAAGTCCAGAAATCATTTTAAAAAGTATACTTTTGAAATATGGACATTTTTTTCCCTAGAGATTTAGTTTTATGAGAGGTGAGGGGAAAGGTGAGAAGGGGAGGGGAGGGAAGAGGAGGAGGGAGGGGAGAGAAGAGGAGGGGAAGGGGAGGGGGAGAGAAGAAGGGAGGAGGAGAAAGAAGGGGAGGGGAGGGAAGAGGAGGAGGGAGGGGAGAGAAGCATTTGTAGGAGTACTGGGGCTCAAACCTGAAGCCTCACCAAGTAGGTCCTACACCTATACCTGATTCACCTACCTGGCTGCTGGGACATTCTTTTCTAATAGTTACAATAAGTAAGAATGAAGAGCTGCTTTGTGAGTCAAGTTTCAATTTTCTTTCACAATTACACAATTATTTTTTTCTTTCCATCAGAGCTATCACTGGGGCTCAGAAACCACACAACTCTACCACTTTTCCCAGCAGCCAGTTTTTACTGAGGGTGGGAGACACAGAGATAAAGAAATAGAGAAGGACACAGAGGGGGTAGAGAGAGAAGAGATATACCTACAGCACTGTTTCACCACTTGCAAAGCTCCCCTCCCTCCTTAAAGTGGGGAACAAAGGCTTATACCAGCGTCCGTGTGCATGTACCATCAGCTGCCCCACAATTATTAGTACTTAATTCTTGCAATTATATCTATTATTTGTATTGGGTGCTAATCTTATTTTATGGATGCGTATACAACAGTTTAGGAAAGAAAACAAACCTAAAATTTCATGGTTAACTTATTCAGAAAAAAAAAAGTAATTGAAATGCAGACTTTTGTAAATGTTGGCTGTCTTGTCATTAATGTACCAGTTCGACAGCAGCAGAATGTCTGAATGAGGAAAATTTAATAAACATAAGTGAACTCTCCAGGGACTTGTCCTCCCTGTAAAGTAGCAATGGCAGTGACTGTCCCACTCTCTTAAGAAAGGCTGGGTCATCCTACCCTGCTACTTGAGGAAGACTGGTCCTGAAATGAGTGCAGCCTAGAATGTTCCCAGCTGTGAACATGTAAGCTCAGACCAACAAAGACTCAGACACAGGTTCCTGTGCTAAATATGAATATATGTATGGGCCTTGTGTCAGGTTGAAATGGCAAATAGCTAATTTTATTCATAGATTTCTTCAAGTTGGGGAGCTACTCTGCCCTAATCCAACTTTCTACTCCTATTCTCAACTCTGACTTCTTCCCAGACAACATTTTTGTCCACCTGCAGGATAGCCATTAAGCTTGGGCAAAGCACAAGGACCGGCATAAGGATCCCGGTTCAAACCCTGGCTCCCCACCTGCAGAGGAGTCGCTTCACAGGCAGTGAAGCAGGTCTGCAGGTGTCTATCTTTCTCTCCTCCTCTCTGTCTTCCCCTCCACTCTCCATTTCTCTCTCTCCTATCCAACAACGACAACAACAATAATAACTACAACAATAAAAAACAACAAGGGCAACAAAAGGGAATAAATAAAATAAATATTAAAAAAAAATTACCAAAGTCACGGATCCCTAGGAACATGCCTAAAATAGACTTTCTAACATCTTTCTACCCTAAAGCCCCTATTCCTATATGCTCTATTCTTACTTTCTTTTTTCCTATTCATTAATCATTTTGCCCTGCTTTATATCCTACTGCCTTTCAGCCACCAAGTTGCAGATACTATCATGATTCCATCTTCAACTCCGTGGACAGACAACCCTTACCAGTGTGTCCTGTGGAACCTCACCTCTCCAAATCCCTACCCCACTAGGGAAAAATAGAAAAAGGCTGTGGGTATGGATTGACCTGCCAGGGTCTATGTTTGGTGCAGAAACAATTACAGAAGCCAGACCTTCCACCTTCTGCAACCCATAAAGAATTTTGGTCCATACTCCCCAAGGAGGAAAAATGTTGGGGGAAGACGAACAGAGGGCTCTGAACTCCAACTTCATAGGAAAAAAAGGAAGGACATTTGAAAGTAGTCACAGGTATAGGGTGACTTAGGAAGAGAAGGCAGGACCACTAAAAAAGGGAAAACATATATATAGATATAGACAGATAGCTATAGAAATAATAGTATACCCATATCTGCAACCCTGGGAAAACTACTATAGTTTCCAATTGAAGGAATGAGGATACAGAATTCTGATGGTGGGGTCGGCATGGAATTATATCCACTATCCCATAATTTTATAAATCAATATTCAGTTACTAGGAAAATTAAAAATATAAATGAACTTAATAAGGTGACTGAAAGGAGCTTGACATACACAATAAGTAATCCAAAATCTGTAATACATAATTACTCTATAATAAATACAGCTATGGAAAGCCCACTGACATACAAAGTACTTCATAATTCAAGAAACCTGAAACAACGAGTAAGTACAATTCAAATCTGAGAAATCATAATTAGTAGCAATAAACATTTACTTTATCCAGATGTAGAACTGAGTACTATTTTTTCAAACTGAAAGAGGTAAAAGCAGACAAATAAAACATTGTATTCTCTGTGTCAGTCAGTACATGTGTGAACCCAAGATCTTATATTAAAATATAAATGGCTTTAAAAATCTCTAGATTTATGGATGGCATTGGGGGCAAAAGCCCCATAAGAACATTTTGAAAAGATTGAGAAAATATAGTTATTTTTTTCCACAATATGACCTTTCTTCTAAAATATAGGTTGTTCGTATAGGATACTTAAATTATTTTGTGTAGCAGATTTAAATCCCCATACACACTCCTAAATTTGCCAGGTTTCTGGTTTTGACCCAAGATCATATCATAAAATCTCATGCCGGCTTAATGATTTTTCCCCAGTACCTGTCTTTGACCAGCAGTATACAGTGTCAGATCTACTGCTTTAAAAGCAGGAGGAAAAAAGAACAAAGTAGATCAACTTCTTTAATCTTTATTTACTTTTCCACTTCCATTTTTAAGAGGAAAAAAAAAAGATTTAACAGGGACTCCCCTGAGGCCAACAGACATCACTTTATTTTAGGTATGTAAGTAACCAAACGCCCAGTCTGATCTGTCTAGACATGGTTTTCTCCCAAAGGGCCTACAGGAACCAGGCAGGTTATGTAAATGAATCAAGTGGGGTGGGTAAAAGCAATGAGTAGTGAGAGCTAAGGTAAATTCAAATACACATGCTTCTTCTGAGTAATTCAATTTTTTAAGAGAACATTCTGAGAAAAGCTTTGCAGACTAGATGGATTGTGAGAGACATTTTGAAATTTCTGAAAAGAGAAGTTTCTTAGGCCCAGTTCTTCCCTTAGGATAACATATTGACAAGATGAACTGCATGTGCATAAAAGCAAATACCATTTAGCTACTACACTAGTTAGATGATCATGAAAATCTGATTAGTAACATATTTTGGTAGTTACAAAAAGCAACACTGCATGCACACTCAAACGTGTGTGTGTGTGTGTGTGTGTGTTTCAAATTTGTGAAGCCCATGTGTCTCTCTGTCTCCCTCCTTCTCTATCTCCCCTCCTATTCTCAATTTCTGTCTGTCTCTATCCAATAAATAAATAAAGATGGTAAAAATTAAAATAAATAAATAACTTTGTGAAGCCTACATCCCTACCCTCAGATAAATTTAGAATGTAATGGAGGAGATAGTTATCTTGATTATACAAAAGAGTGAATGAACTACAGCAGGCAATCCTGGCAGCTAGAATAATTACTTATCACAACTGTACAGGCAATATATATTATCTGGGAAAAGTACAACAGACTGACCCTACCTTTATAAAGTGTGAAGGTTACACACACCTTCAATTGCAATTTGCAGTCAGAGCGTTTATTTGTAGAAAAGATAGTGAAGGTTGAGAGTCGGGCAGTAGCGCAGCGGGTTAAACAAAGGTGGTGCAAAGTGCAAGGACTGGCTTAAGAATCCCGGTTCGAACCCCTGGCTCTCCACCTGAAAGGAAGTCGCTTCACGAGCCATGAAGCAAGTCTGCAGGTGTCTATCTTTCTCTCCCCCTCTCTGTCCTATTCAGCAAAGACGACATCAATAATAACTACAACAATAAAGCAACAAGGACAATAAAAGAGAATAAATAAATAAATAAATAAATAAATAAATAAATAAATACTAAAAAGAAAAGTGAAGCCCAAAAAAGAGTGACTTGCCCACAGTTACAAAATGAATTAGGGTTACATTTCTATATTTCCATCTAGCTTTCTTCACTAGTCCACTATACTGCCTCTGATAAGCAAAGAAACATAAAGTACATATGAACCCTCCGCATGTCATGTTAAAAATCACTCATTCTGATATGTACAGAAATTGACTCCACACATTTACCGAGGAGTTCTAGGTTAGATGGGGGCAGGTACAGGGAGGGTGTACCTTACTATGCATGGTTTAAACAGCCTTACCCTCATGGAAATTCAGGGCTATGGGGAATTAGATATTTTCAATGTGTGGGAAAACACTGATTAAAACTTGTGAGATTTCATTTCTTCTTTTCTCCCATTAATGGGATACAATTTGTAACTCCTCCAGTCCACACTGGAGATAGCAGTGTCTCTCTTGGTCTACAGTAATGCTAACATTAACCATTTTTATATTTGCTCATTAAACACTTAGGGATTCTTCATGTTGAAAGGTAGGAGAACTACTCGTGCCAGAACTTGTCTGAGACTTCCACAATTTAGTTCACTTTTTCTTGCCAAAGCTTTATAAATTGCAGCAGATTCTTTCTCAAATTTTGCTACACAGGCACTTTAAAGTCTCTTCATTTTAATCATTTATTATTGTAAATGTATTTTCACCTTTGCATACAAAGCTGAAGGTCAGCTTAGAATCCTTTCTTATGACTGAGATTGCTAAAACAATGGGTTAGTGAATGAATTTGAAATTTTACATTTTTCTGTTCATATTTAATAGACCAACTTTTACTAACATGGTACTTATATGCCTAAGAGACATCATCATTGTAGTAAGAAATATTTTCAAATTTTATATTAGGTAAAAAATATAAAAGTGCTATTAAAAATCTATACCACAAACTCCATTTAGAGAATGGACACTAATTAGCTGAGAAATGTATATTACTTAAAACATCTCGATATTTTAATAAATGTACCTGCGAATTAGTAAATTTTAAGTGTGACTGTGGAAACCAACAATTCATAAGCCACAATTTTATGAAACTACACAACTACCTCTCCATTTGTTTACTAGCACTGCTCCCCGTAACAGTCTATCTTCTAACATAGCCTAAAAAGCAGACGGTAAGCAACTCAGCACCACAAAATATGCCTTATAGCTTTTCCATATATGTCTGTCTTTCAGCAAGTATAGGACTTCTGTACAACTCGCAGAAATTGCTGGTAGATGGTCATTTCATGCACAGTGGTTGCAACTATGTGATTTGCATTGAGTCAAAGACATTATTAGGTCAGTTTTCTCCATATTCACAAGAGAATAACTGAGTAGTGATTCAAGTTAGCCAACTGCAAAAAGATCTAGATGCAGTTTCCTTCAAATGCCATACGTGAGGAAAACAAGAAGTCTAGAGCAATGTTTTTATTTCCTTTCCAGATCAAATAAGTTCAACACAGTAAACAAAAAGCTGGTCCTGAGTGAGTCAATGAGTTAAAAACAACAGTTAACTCTGTTAAAAACAACAGCAACAAAAAACAAGTGAGCTGACATTTGAGCATTTGCATACTCAGTCTCATTCTAATCACAGAACAAGAAAGAGAGATTTTTATCATTATGCCTTGTTCATAGATGATGATAATGAAAGGAAGAGTATAAGTAGCTTACCCAAAGTCATGCATCTAGCATATAAAAATCACAAATCACAAAAAAGGGGAGTCAAGCGGTAGTGCAGCGGGTTAAGCACAGGTGGCACAAAGCCTTAATGGACCAGCGTAAGGATCCTAGTTGGAGCCCAGGGCTCCCCACCTGCAGGGGAGTCGCTTCACAGGCAGTGAAGCAGGTCTGTAGGTGTCTGTATTTCTCTTGCTCCTCTGTCTTCCCATCCTCAATTTCTCTGTCCTATCCAACTATAGCAATAACAACAACAAAATAAACAACAAAGGCAACAAAAAGGGGAAAAATAGCCTGCAGGAACAGTGGATTCCTATGCAGGCACCAAGCCCAGCAATAACCTTGGAGGAAAAAAAGAAAAAATAAATAAAAGAAAGTTAGGGGGCAGGACAGTGGTGCACCTCAATTTACAATGCACAAGGATCCAGCTTGAGCCCCCAGTCTCCATCTACAGGGGGAAAGCTTTGCAAGTGGTGAAGCAGAGCTACAAGAGTCTCTGTCTTTGTCCCTCTGTATCACCCCCCCCCCTCAATTTCTGGCTGACACTATTCAATAAATGAATAAAGATACTTTTTTTAAAAGAAAGTCAATTCTGAATTTTATCCTTTAAAACGTTGCTCAAAATAGTAAAATCTACCCAGTAGTCATATACATAAATGTAGTACATACAGGGCTTACATAGATATCGGGTTTACATAAGAGAAATAACATTAAGGTTAACAATTACCTTTAATTTAATTTGAAAAAAAGATATTTCCATATCTCCCTCTTTTGGGATTACCTTTCTTTACTCATTCTAAAAATTTGTATTCTGGATATACTTATGTTTCCAAATATAATGATTTTTAATTAAACTTTTGACACTTTTTTGAAAAACAAGATCAAAAGAGAAACACAAGTAGAACTAGAATTGGCATAATGCACCAAACTAAAAGACTTTGGGTGGGTGGGTGGGTGGAGAGAATACAGGTCCAAAAAGGATGACAGAGGACCTAGTGGGGGTTCTATTGTTATATGGAAAATTGGAAAATGTTATGCATGTACAAACTTTTGTATTTACTGTCAATTGTAAAACATTAATTCCCCAATAAAGACATTTTAAAAAATTGACACTCTAATCCTAAAAGAAGACACAAAAAAACTTAACTCTGTATTATAAAGCTAAATACTTTTTTACAGTTCTGTATGAACTCTGCTTTAGCATAAGAATTAGGTTATATTAGAAAGCTAAATGTTGGGGCCAGGCGGTGGCGCACCTATTTAAGTGCACACACTACAGTGCTCAAGGACCTGGGTTCAAACCCCTGGGCCCCACCTGCAGGGGGGAAGCTTCTCAAGTGGCGAGGCAGAGCTCCAGGTGTCTCTCTGTTCTCTCCCTCTATCTCTCCCTCCCCCCTCTCAATTTCTCTCTGTCTCTATTCCAGTAAATAAATAAAAACATATATTTTTAAAAAGAAAGCAAAATGTCTTATTAGAAACCATCACTTTAAGAGGTTGGGTGGTAGCATACCAGGTGAATCACACATAGTACACAAAGTGCAAGAATGACACAAGGATGCTGGTTGGAGCCCCTGGAGCCCCACCTACAGGAAGATTAATTCAGAAGTGGTGAGACAGGTCAGCATATCTCTCTCTCACACACACACACTCTCTGTCTTCTCCTCCCCTCTCAATTTCTCTCTATCCTATCCAATAAAATGGGGGGAAAATGGCCACCAGGAGCAATGAATTTGTTGTGCCAGCACTGAGCCCCGAAGATAATTCTAGATAGAAAAAAAAAAAAAAAGAAAAAAGAAACCATAACTTTCAGGAATAAGATGTTGCAAACAGTACTCAAATATCCAAAATTACATGGAACCAACAGTGAACTCATTCTACTATCTAAAGACTTCATAGAATAGATCAAACACTAAAAAATAGTGTATTTTCCTTGATTGTAAATTTAGCATACAACAATGGTTTCTCTGTTAAGCAGACAAATCATTTTCTTCCCCCTTGCTTTACATTAAATTACACAATGAACAGCCAAAAAGCAAGAATCTAGAATTAAATGAAGCACTGTATCACACATTCATTCTCTAATAAGAATGAACATCTATGATAAGGAAATACTTCTACAAAAGTCTGTGACATCTAAAAATCTGCCTTTTCCAATGATAAGTGATGGTTTCTTCTGTCACAGTTCTGAGAAGGTCACTTACACATTAATCTGGGCTGACCATGAAAGCTACTTCTGAGTAATCTGAAGCTCAAAAGCAATGAATACAATTCCACAAATTAGAAAGCTTTGGTATACAGTTGCCATTAGCAATACTTCAGAGAAATAGTACACTTCTGTTTCCTTACCCATTCAGTCATAAGTAAATTATATATATATACACATATATATACATATATATGTGTATTTTTTTTGCCTCTAGGGTTATGGCTGGCACTCAGTGCCTGCACCACGAATCCACTGCTCTTGGAGGCTGTTTTTTCCTTTTTGTTGCCCTAGTTGTTATGATTGTTGTCGTTGTTAGATAGGAAAGAGAGAAATCGATAGAGGAGGGGAAGACAAAGAGGGGGAGAGAAAGACAGACACATGCAGACCTGCTTCACTACCTGTGAAGTGACCACCACTGCTGGCAGGGAGCCGGGGGCTTGAACCAGGATCCTTACGTTGGTTCTTGCGCTTTGCACCATGTGCGCTTAGCCCACTGTGCTATCGCCCGATCCCTGTAACTAATTTTTTTTATAAGTGCTATCAGAGGTATGTTAGTATTTTGGTTGCCAATGGCAGAAGAAATATAAGAATGACCAGGAAATACATCAGTGTTCTAAATATCTACCATTTATAGCAGTACATGAAAGCATGTATTTGTTTAAATATAGTTATACCCTTGCAATACAAGAAACACCTAATTTTGTGACTTTTCTGATCAATTCCTTCACTGTTTATAGCCATAACTAGATTTGAATATACAAAACCTAATTCTGATGGTTCCTAAATTATTTTTATATCATGCTTATAGAGAGATAATGTGTGTTGTATATATTTTCCTAGAAAAGTTTCATTATAAAAGCATCAACAGAAAACCCATTAATAGCAGCTGAGTGTTTCTCTTATTATTATTCCTATTCTTCTTTTTAAATCTTGCTTTATTTTTTTATTGGGGGATTAATGGCTTACAGTAAATACAGTTGTAAGTACATGTGTAAAACTTCTCAATTTTCTGCAAAGCACTCTCACCTTCAGCTTGGGTCTCCCTCCAAAATCAAACTACATGGTCTGAAACCATGCACCCCACCCCGCCCTGCACCCAACCTGAGTCCTTTGCTTTAGTGAGATACACCAAACCCAGTCCAAGTTCTACTTTGTGTTTCTCCTTTCTGCTCATTTCTTGATTTCTGAATATAAAGTACAAGAATACTCTCAAACTGCTTTAACATTTGATGTTTTTCTTCTAATAAAGTGTTACCTTATATACAAACTCTAACCTACTATGTATAATTGCTTAAAACTGTCATGATTAAACAGAACATATGTATTCAGGAATGTCTAATTTTAGGTAACAGATTTTTTCCTTATTAAAGTTATTAACTGAAAGTAGTGCAAATAATCTAATTCTAGTAGAAGAGATATTTGTGTGAGTCACATTTAAAATTCTCTCAAGTCCTAACTCTCTATGGTATTTAGTTAGTGATGCAACAGCATTTTTTGAGTACCATAACTTTTAAGGGAATTTTTTTGGCTTGGTTATATTTGTTTTGTTAATGAAAACACATAAAAAGACAAGGTTCTTATACTGAGGATTCTTCAATTTTAAGATTAGGTTTATAGGCCAGCCGTTAACTATTCTCCCTAGGCCTCTAGTATTTAAACTTCATATAGAGTCTGAATTTTTAAATGTGATTTTAATATATGATTCCACAGGTCCAAATTATTTGTGATCTGATAGCTCTAAGTAAATTGGAATCTAAAACAAATTGGTTTACATAAACATTAGACCATAACTATTTCTGATAAGTGGTAACATCTCATTGGCATGAGAATTTGAAAAGAAAACTATAAGTCTAGGAAACTTTTTTTCTGGCAACAATGTAATATTCAACTTTAGGCTTGTCACTTAACTTGGTCTCCATCGGGGATACAAGAGAAAACAACCAAATGAGTTGTAAGATTTCTACAAACTCTCAAATCAATGATCTCCTTTAATTCTGCTCACATAAGTTAAATCGCAAGCTCACAAATCATCTATTAGATTTAATGTGATAGTGTGAATAAGGCTTTACTGGGAAATGACAATAACTTGTTTTTGTTTAATTTTTAAAATAAAAAGTTCTGGCTAAATTTAGAGCAAGTTGAATCTGACAACTTGCTCTGCAAATGACATTATTACTTGAATAGAACATTAGAACATATTTGGAAAGTGCTTAAAGTAGCAAAGCTAAATAGATTCTGGCTTTCTTTAATACCATGCTTCAGAAAAATCACAAATCATTTTCATTAAATTTAAACACAAGTACATTTGAAACTTGGCAAAGGTGACTATGATAATGAAGAATGATTATTTCTCTACCTATCTGGTACAACCAGTCTTTACACTAGCATGATAAGATTTAATCTAGTCAAGCTTGGAATAAATGGGCTCTGTACAGAGTTCAAGTGCATGATAGAGCTAAATTTCTCAAAAGCAGATCCATTGTCCTCAAATTCTCTTTTAGAAATTCCTTTTTAAACAAGCACACACACAAAGCAGAAAGAAGGAGAATATAAAATGAACTAACAAAGCATATATACTATTTAAAAAGGAGAAAAAGAATGTTTGACTTCTCATTCCACCTTGATGGTCATTAAAATCAGTCATACAGCAGACACTGCACCAGCCAGCCAAAAGTTTATAATGAACAGAAAGACTTACTGCAGAGTCTGTTATCAGTGTAGCTCCCTTGGGGTCAGAAATATCGATCCCTTTCATTGAATAAATACTAAAGTAACAACAAGAATCCATTATGTCTGACCTAACAAGAATTTTTAATTGAACAAGTTACTATCTAAATGCCCAAGAAATAGTGGATATACTATCACTTACCACTCAGTACTTAAAGATCGAAGAAAATAATGAGTGCATTGACAAAAGTAATTTCTCAAGAGTGTTCTCCTAATAAATGTCCTTGATATTAAAAAATTAAATATTTTCATCCTGGTTAATTTGATCATATATTTTCTACAGTTTAGTGTTTCTCAAAATATTATCTTGCCTGATTAAGAAATGATGTACTACAGATTTAACAATAATTTTGTGAGTCATGTTACAGTAATTCACACAAAACTGACAAAAAAGAAAAAGAAGGTCATTTATTTTCTTGTTAGAGTAGGTAACTAGCACTAAAAGGTATGCTAGCAACTTAATGGTAAATATTTCATAAGGAATTTCCATAGGAGATTAAGACAAATTAACATTCTACTCTAGCCAAGGAATTCACCTTAAAAATGTTTTAGGCCATAAGCTAAAACATACCTGATTATAAAATGAGGTCGATTTTGTTAGTCAAGTAACAAGGGTAACTTTTTCTTGAGACAATTTTTTTGATCTACATAGCGGACAAAATGAATTCAAAAGAAAAAAAAACTGTAAATATTTCAAAGCTGAAAATTATGCCTGAGACTTCTGCATTAAGAATTTGGTAGTGCCCACTCAAAAAACAACTTTCAAAGAATAAAACTGAGTCATACCATCCCCTAATCTACATAAAACATTTTATCAGTTAACAAAATACTCTCCTAACAAAGCAAATTATATCAACTTTATAAAATATAAATATGTATGTTTTGGAAAATAAATCATATATTTACATGAGATCACAAAAATGGCATCTTGAGCAAGCCAACGCTTTTACATATTCATAAATGTTAAGTTCAGTTATCAATTTTCTTGCCAAGATTTTATACTAAATGTATGCTAATAAATCCACATAATGTAATTGATTACATTTTTGTATTTTTAATACATTAAAAAACCTCCCTGTAGATATAGTTGAACATTTTATTACTCAATAATAATACTTTAATCAATAATCATGTAAATAAATAGTTTAAAACAGATGATGCTTTCTCAGAAACAGGGAAATTCAGTCCACGTATAGTTTGCATGTTATCTTGATAATTCACAGTTTTTGTGAGCAAATATGTGAAAGAGAAGAGAAAAAAAGAAAAAGTGCTTTTTGGGTTGGGCACTGGGTTAAGCACACATGGTATAAAGTACAGGGGCATGCCCAGTGATCCAGGTTCCCCAGGTGCAGAAGGGTCACTTCACAAGCTGTGAAGCAGGTCTGCAGATGTCTTTCTCTCTCCTTCTATCTTCCCCTTCCCTCTCAATTTCTCTCTGTCCTATATAGAAAATCGGGGGGGGGGGGGGGGGAGATGGCCGCAGGAGCAGTGGATTCCTAGTGCAGGCACCAAGCCCCAGTGATAACCCTGAAGGCAAAAAACAAACAATAATAATAATAATAATAAAAACCTTTGCTTTTCTCCTTACTGAGTCATGACTTTAGGGGAGGGGCAGTAGCTTTATTTAGAGGGCATGCACACTTTAAATGTTTCTTCAAGTCTGTGTTGGAATGCTGAGCGTAGATTCCAGGTAAGGTAAAACCAAATAAGTATGAGAAAATTGACACTTTCGGTGCAAATACATCAAATTTAAGCCTCCTCAGCTAGCTCTCCAGGGCTGATTGTAGCAATAGGAAAGTACTTGCAGGCTGGCCAGTCTCTTAAGATCAATGATGGTACAAGCACTCTCTATGTAACTCTCTCTTAGGACACATAAATCTTCTGAAGGGGAGGGAACAGAGATTTTTTTTATACAGGCTAAATTACAGCTGTGAACATTATTGAAAAGAAAGTGCTGACTGATGCTTCATAAATATTATGTGCCAACACTCTATTATATGAGATATTTATTTTGTTTTTAGAAAATACTCCAGCACTGTTAAAAGCTACATTTTCCAATCAGAACTATAACTGCTTTCATTTACAGAACTATTTATTTATTCTCAGCCTGCTTGAATCTTCTAAATATGTTTTGAAATATGGCATTCAATACATCAAATTATTATTAGGTTCAATATTATGTAGGCAAAATATGTTCACCAAATTTCAGAATAACTTAAGAAATATAAATGTATTTATTAGCAATAAGTCCATCCTATTGTCATTACTGGAAATAAAATTCTGAAAATTAACTCACAGTTCCACAACATTAATATCTCTATTATTAAAGAACAATGGTACAAAAGACTTATGGCTACTGTGATTTGGATCAAACTATTTCCCTCCCAAGATTAGCACTTGGACTTTATACCTGCACAACTCCATTGCTGGAGGCAAACTCTTTTTTTTATTGTTTTAAGATAGAAGTTGAAAGACAGAGACATATTCCAGCTTTAAATATGAGGAAACACAATTTGTAATAGTCCAAACTTGGAAGGAACCCAGATGTCCAATGACAGATAAGTATCTAAGAAAGCTATGGTTAATATTATTCAGCTGTTTAAAAATTATGAAGTCATCTTCTTCACCTGATCTTGGATGGAACATGAAAGAATTATATTAAGTGAGATATACCAAAAGAAGAAGGACATATATGGGATGATCTCACTCACAGGTGGAACTTAAACAAAGACAGAAAAAGAAAATACAAAGTAAAACTTGAACTGAGTGTGGTGTACGACAGCAAAAATGAAGGAGTCTGGCAAAGGGAGTGGGGATCTTTGGGTAGGTCTTAGTACATTATGGTGGCAAAGGACTGAAGTTGGGTGTGAGGATATTTTGTAGACATCTATCACAGGTTAATGAGAAATTGTATCCATGTACAACCATGCTGTAATCCATTATGTTCCAATAAAGAGAAAGGAAAAAAGGAAGAATGAGGGAAAGAAAGAGAGGTAAAGAAATGGACGTTGAGAGACAGAGAGGGAGAGAAAACAGAGAATGAAAGTGAAGCTTCCTCTTTGCATGATGCTTGGCGTGGTTGCCAGGGGGCGCTAGCAAGGTCCTCATGCATTCTAAGTGTGCCTTCCAACTTCTCTACAGGGTGAGAAGCGTCTCCAGGCCCCGAAATAAATTTTGAACAGACATAAAAGTAGTTTAGGAACAATTCAATTTTTTTAAGTACAATAATATTGATTATAGTTCAGGGGATCAAGAGATAGCTCAGCTAGTAGATGATAAACTTAAATGTGTGCTAGGACTACATGTTAGCACTTTGCCAAGAAGGAATGATGAAATCAGTATTTGTCCCTCCTCTCTCTTCTCCACCCCTTCCTTTCTCATTCTCCAAGGTGGAGGGGTTAGGGGAGTCTGTCTGGAATGCTGGAATTGTGTAGGTATGAAGCCTACACCAAAAACCCTAATGGAAAGATTTTTAATTTAATATTGTAAAGATGAAAAGTAAATGCTAGAACTGAAAAATTACTTCCTGAAATTCCTTTCCCCTACATTTATATAATATCCTATAAAGTGTGCACACTACAATTCAAAACTTAGGATCCACTGCAGAACATTCCCTGCCCACAAATTCTACCTATGAACATCAAGGAAGAACTTGAGAATCAAAGCAATATATGGTAAATTTCTCTCTCTCTCTCTAGCAATAATGATGTTAAAATTAAAAGGCATACACAGGATTCTAGATTCCCTATTTTCTTTATTTTTCCTAAATAATAGTTCTATATATTTTCCTTATGAATTCATATGAGCACAGTTCATCCTTTTTATAATATCTTAAATGCATTCAAAAATATAATATCATAGTGACACACAGAGAAAGCCTAGGAAATGGAGCTCTGTCTCTGTAGTTCCAAGCCAGAAATACCAGGATGGAGACTCCTGACCTAGACTCAGAAGGATCCATAGAAAACAGTTGCTCATACTGAGGAAAAATGGCATAAAGATGAAATTGCAGGGCTGGGGAGACAGCATACTGGTCATGCAAAAGCTTTTTAAGCCTTAATGAGGGCCCAGGTTGAATCCTCAACACTACCATAATCCAGAACTGAGCAGTGTTCTGGTCTCTTTCTCTCAGTATTGTTCCCTCTGTATCTATTCTTTCTCATTAAAATAAATAAAAATATATTTTTTAAAAGTGGAATCACAAAGGGTCTCTCTGAAAATAAAATTATTCTTAGGCTCTCTAGAAAAAAAAACACTGAAATGATATAAATCAAAATGTGAACTGTTAGTTAACTATCGCTGTCTGAAAAAAAAAAGTTCTAAAAATTTACCAAGACTTAAAGGATAAAAAGTTCACGATTAATGTCAGAATTTGTTGTTAAGTTTGCACCACTGTGGATAGTTCTCCCAAATACACAGTGATGTACATGCTTTTGCAAGGACTTAAAAAAACAAATTCTCAAAATGTAAATATTAGAACATCTTTTTTTTTGTTAATCTCTCATTCAATTCTAAATAAGATTGCATTGAAGGTTAAAATTTGTAGAGTGAAATTATTTTGTAACATTATCTTACACTGTGTGCTAGGATCTCCCACTTACTGGAATGGATTGACCTCCACAGCAGGTTATATTACTTTTACTCAAAAGTCAGTTTGATTCAGCACTCTTCATCATTGTTCAAGACTAGTAAATTTCAAAACTTGTCCATTTTAGTCAATGATCTCACTTTTTTATACCCAAAGAAAGACTCCTGATACTGTACTTTTTAAAAATATTCCTTAAGAGCTTTTGTCCACAGATACTAGAGATTGTTTAGAATAGGTTATCTGCTACATCCCTCTGTTACTGTTGAAAGCTACCTTTATTAACTACTCTGTTCCTTTTGTTTAGCTCAGAGAGATAGGAAATCACTTGCTATCATGGCACAGCCAGTCATAAAAGCCAAAAGTAAATTTCCTACTTTATTTAGAGAATTTCAATATCCCAGAAATGTAGAAATATTCATCAAGATGACAGTTAAAAAAATAGTGCAAATGGCTGTATATAAAGAAAACACTCATTACTGACTACATAAAAGAGTATGTTTGAAGAGTTTATGATTTTTTTCTTTCCACTTAGCCTTAGTAGAAAACTTTCCCCACCACATTTTCAATAACATGCCTCGTTCTCTCTCTTTCTCTTTCTCAAAACCACAAAAAATAAACAACAAAATTTGAGTACCAGCTATTTTGGTCATAGGCATATAGTGTTGTTGTTTTGTTTATCTGTTCCTTTGTTTTTGCCACCAGGGTTATCCCTAGGGCTCAATGCCTACAAAGTGAATTAACCACACATAGAAATCTTTTTCTTTTTTCTTTCTTACAGAGACAGAGAGAAATAGGGAGGGAGAGAGAAAGACACCTATAGCACTGTTCCACCACTCATGAAGCTTTTCTTCCTACATCATACCAGCAGGTGGGGTAGAAGTTTGAAACCTGGTCCTCACAAAGTGTGTGTGTCTCAAATACATGCCATTATATCTTTTCAAGTTTATTATTTATCCAAGAAAAATCTGAATCCAGATCACATGATACTTCATTATATTTGCCCATTTGGAATTCTTGTGTGGACAGGGCAGTTTAAGAAAAAGGTTGAGTAACACAGCTGTGGCTTACAAGGAATATTTTCTAGGCTAAGACAAATTCAATTCAAGTTCCCCGAGAAATTAGTTGACTGGAATTCTTGGCTTTCTCCCAGGCAGTTTCTTATAAAGGTTACTAGCTTAATGGAATGAAATCAGAGTCTGCAACCATCAACTACTATCTATAACACAATACTTGTTATTATACTAAATAAAGTCAAAATTAAAAATCAGCCATAAGTATTTATGGAACAGTAATTCTCAATACTGACCAGTTTGGCTGTATCTGTAATTATTACAGAAACTTGCTGAAACTACAAATTTCTTCTTTCATGCAGATCCCACAAATAATCAATGGTAACAAGTCTACTGCAAATGATTGGCATTTATTTAAAATAAAGTGAAAAATAACCTGCAGAAAATAAACGAAAAAACATTTAGTCTAAATAAACAGTCAATTTTACTCGTAAATCATGTTTGCTGTCGGCCAGTCACTTCTACTTTATGGCAAATTCATCCCTCAGCATTGTCATACTTATGTCTTACTATTCTTGCAAACTGATCTTGCTTAACTTGGGAATGAGTGCCCACAATTTTGATGGTGACAACTTGAAATGGCATAGTCATAACCACTTTGCACTGAATGCCTCATTAGATGACTAGCAGAACATCAAATTTCATTTAGGTCTTTTTCTGGCAATTCATAGTAGACAGGTACTCTATCCACATGGGAAAGATTTAAGTATTTATTCTTCTTGTAAGATGAAGGGAAAGGATTAGCCACAAAAATATATAAGAATATAATTTTTCCAAAGTGGTTTCTTTTCTTTTCCTTTTTTTTTTTTTTCATATGCTACGTATAAATTCAACTGCTTAAATGGGCAAGATCTGGGAAGGGAAGGAAAAATACAACAGCTTTATAATTTATATTCAAAATTAAAAAGGGCCAAATCCCAGTCATGAGGTTTACTCTACCCTTTAGACGTCTCCCAGTGGTTTTTAATGCCAATGTGAACTGGTCCATTGTTTTAAATTCTTTCATCCTGAGATAATTGACTACTTTTACTACAAAGCTCAATAAATATTAAGTAACATTTACATACTAATGCTTCTTTGAGCTATCTTCATTTTAAAATGCAAACAAAATAACATTGTCTTTAGGAAGCAATATGTAAAAAATAAATTGAGGGAGAATTATTTCTACAATCATTTTAAGATGTAATTATTCATTATCTTTCAAATAATTAAACATAAATATATACAATTTTCAGAAATCCAAATGTAAGATTTTCACCTTTGTACTGGAATCTAAGTTCATCTGAATGCACATGATTCCCAACACATCTCTTTTGCAGGGCAGAAAGAAACAGTTCAATAACAGAATGCAAGTTTTGCTTGTATTAGGTCCTGGTTCATTCCTAGCACAACATGGTCCAGAGCTGAGTGTTGCTCTAATGTCTGCCCCTAATTTTCTTCCCCAAACCCTTTCTCATAAAAATGAACTGGTTTCCATGAAGCACATCTGCAGGTGTCTATCTTTCTCTCGCCTTCTCTGCCTTCCCCTCCTCTCTCGATTTCTCTCTGTCCTATCCAACAACATGAACAGTAATAACAGTAATAATAACAACAACAATGATAAACAACAAGGTTAACAAAAGGAAAAAAAAAAAACAGCCTCCAGGAGGAGTGGATTCATTCATTGCAGGCACCAAGTCACAGCAATAACCCTGGAAGAAAACAAACAAACAAAAAAAAACAACTCAAAAAACCAAAATGAATTAGTTTCTTAATAAATTTTTTTTAAAAAACTATGTTCTTTCAGCAAGAAAATGTACTAGTGGCTAGAGCTCTGAACAAATGACAGAGAAAATATAATTAAAAGAAAAGAAGCGTCCACAATAGAAATGATAATAAACAAAGGAAAATATTTTAAGTTCAAGGTGCTGGCCAAGGCAAAAAGCAGTTCACGTTACTCAGCAATATGGTTAAAGTAGTTCCTAAAATACAGTTTATAAAATGTGGAGGCAAAATGCTATCCAAACTTCCTTGAAAGACTAGAGTATAGAAATACTGCAATAATGAGTTTATTGTTTCTTCCTGGTAAAACTAAAACAGATATAAAATAGAAGTAGAAGTGGTACATAATTTTTCTCATTCTGAAAAAACACTATCTCCAGGCAAAATTCAGGTACTCAGAAATTCAGAATACTGAATTTACTGTCCTTTAAAAAAAAAAACGCAAAGAAAATGCATTATACACATAGATTGCTAGACATGACCATAGATTTACTAGAATGATAGCACTGATAAAATCTATAATACATATAACTTCAACTTTAATTTATAAGATAGCTTACCTGGTAGAGCAAATACTTTATCATGCACAAGGACCCAGATTACTGCGTCCAGCACCACAAAGGAGCATCAAACACAACAGCTTCATGAATGGGACAGCTGTGCTGTGATGTCTCATCTCCTCTCTCCCTCTTTCTCTATTTGAAATTAAAACGAAAACAATAAAGTCCACCAACCAGAAGCAGCAGAATCATGCAGGCATAATGCCTCAGAAACCCTAACTTTTAAAAAAATATATACATGTAAATTTAATGATTGGACTATGTAATAACTCTTGCCTATTAAGGATAACCCTCACAAAAAATTCAATAACTTGCATATTAAAAATAACCCTAACAGTTTACATTTTAATTCCTTCTAAATGGAATAATGCTCAAGTCTAACCTTCTAACCATGACTTTTAAGTTATTTCCCAGAACTGTTTCGCCACTTCAATCCCTGTCAACATGAATTAATATCTCAATGCCCTTTAGACCCCTGAAATCTAACATCTAGACTCAGATCCCAGCTGTCCATATTGTCCTCTGTTGGATTTGATACATGTTGTTTACTTCTTACTCAAGTACATTTCTCTCCACAATTTGTATGATAAATCTCAGAGATTCAGAAATCACTTTAGATGATACTTTTTTTCAAAGAGCTGTTCTTCTTGAGCTCCCTGACCTGCTTCTATGTCCTTGTAAATAAAATATTATATTGAAACATAGTAGTGTGCTTTGTATCACACTTTACTTTTGAGTCTTTAATCAGTTGTTTCTTTTATTCAGCCTTGTAAGCAAGACTTTTTTAAAAAAAATTCCACATTTGTAGTGTTTGTCAATTTCCCAGCAAACATTCCCTACCACTGTGCCATATGGAGCTAATAACCAATTTCAAAAATACCAATAAGTTGGTATTTGTCTCTTTATTTTATTTTAATTAATTTATTTATAAAGTGGTAACACTGACAAGACCATAGGATAAGAGGGGTACAATTCCCACCACCAGAGCTCCTTATGGTATTTGTCTCTTAATGAAGATGGAGACAGAGTAGATTTGGTTGTAAAAGGTTCCAAAGTTCTTTAGCAAGCCACTGAATTCAAATCATAGATAAATTTGTGTTCTAACAGGCAGTCTATGCCACATTCTGCTAAGAACTTTCCACTTACTAAATTTTCTCAAACATCCTGAAATACATATTTGTAGATTCTTTTAAATGAAACTCAGTAATAGCAAATAAACTTTTCCAAAAATCAAAAAGGCATTAAATGTCAAAAATAAAAGTCAACACCACATTGTCTAATACCAAAGCCTTTGTTCCTACAATTATGCTGTACTTCAGACAGAAGCTGTTCTGCACTACACTGTCTCTAGTAATTTTGATATTTATTAACAAGTAAATCAAGCAATGTCCAGTGGGGAAAAAATGGACAGAGACACAGACTTTTGGTTTATAAGCTGCTTTTAGTTAAATACATTGGTAGGAGGAATTAGAATTTATATAGTGCATTTGTATCTTTATCTGTTTCTCACTGATATTATAAAACCACCAAGCCTTCATTAGATTCCAAATTCTCTTCAAATGTTTTATATCTTTGCATATTTCATATTCAACTTAATAAAAAATATCTGTCATTCTGATCCCTTCTCACTAGTCTACAATATTATTGTCTAGTATGTTCATCATATATTTGGACATTTCATCATATATTTCTCATAAACACCCATGAAATCTAAAGTTTTTTATTGTAAAAAACATTTCTATACTTCTCTGGAAATTCTTGAAGCCTCTAGCACAGTTTCAGATAGCACATACTTATTCACATGTATGTTAAATTGAATCATAAAGTAATGATTCTTGAAGTTGTAGAAAAAGGAAATCTAATATATCACAAGCATCTCTCTTGATAACCTGTATGAGTCTGCACTGATTTGCATCACTTTACAAGAGAATCCTGCAGAGTTTCAATGATAGCATTTTTAGAATATAAATACATTAGAAGAAAAAAATTAACAAGAGAAAGAATGCAAAGAATCAACACTACTGTTTTCTTCCCTCTCACCATGTCAGAGAGAATCCAGGACTTAGAGCTCAGTCAGGCTTCATACAACAAAAGCATTGCTAGAATAAAGCTGCAAGATTCTATTCTATGAGAAAAATACCCTTGCTTAGTTGCATAGACATATGAAGAGATCTGACAAACTCTGAGTAATAAACATCTTTTATTAAATTCAAACTCCATATTGGCTATCAAACTCAAGCAAAAACTATGAGAGTCATGGGCACCTAGAAATATGCCTAAAATATACTTCATAGCATCCTTCCACCCTAAGGTCCCTATTCTCATCATTTTGTCCCACTTCATATCTTACAGCCTTTCAGCCACCAAGTTATAGATGCTAGTCATGATGCCATCCTGACTTCCCTGGGTACACAACCTCACCATGTGTCCTGAAATCTCACCTCCCCAGAACCCTATTCCACTAAGGAAAGATTGAAACAGGCTGGGGGTATGGATCAACCTGCCAATGCCCACGTCCAGTAGAGAAGCAGTTACAGAAGCCAGAACTCCTACTTTCTGCACCCCCAAAATAACTCAGATCCATACTCACAGTGGGGGAGAAATGATAAGGGGAAGATGACCAGAGAACTCTGAATTCCCAACTCCATCAGGACCAGGAAAGAGAGGAGGAAAAAGGGAGGGACATTTGGATGTAGTAATAGGTGTATGTGTGACCTGGGAAAGAAAAGAAGATGAGAACATAGGAAAACAGGTGGAGGGCAAATATATACAAATATAGACAAATAGTTGGAGAAATAATAATTAACCCATATCTGCAACCTTATAAGAACTGCTATAGCTTACAATGGAGGGAATGGAGATACAGAACTCTGGTGGTGGGAACTGCACAGCTGTACCCCTGTTATCTTATAATTTTGTAATTCAATATTAAAAAACTAATAAAATTTCAAAAAAAATAAAAGTAATCACTAGCAACAAAATCATGATGGCTGAGAAACAATGTGCATCTTCATTTTGGGATTCACTGCTGCTGTGAGAGGGAAGCTTTTTTTTCTTTTTCTTTTTCTTTTTGAAAGCTAAACTAGAGTTTATCAAGAGACTTAGTACGTGAGTCCATTTAGTGTTAACATCATGATCCCTTAGGATTACCAGTATTTAATCTCAGTGGGTCAGAAATGCGAACACCCAGGCTTTACAGACAATAATAGCCCATGAAAACTGAAAGTCTAGGAACTAACTTTTTTTTTCTTACTTCTTAAACAGTCATTTATTTTATTTTTATTTTGGATAGAGACTGAGAAAAATTGAGAGAGATGAGAAAGATGGAGAAGGAGAAGGAAGGAAGGAAGTTAGGAAGGAAAGCAGGAAAGGAGGAACGTGTAGCATTGTTTCACCATTTGGGAAACATCCCCCCAGCAGGTGGGGATCAGAGGCTTGAACCAGGGTGCTGGCACATAGCAACATGTGCAACCAACCAAGTGCAACACTGCCCTACCCCTAAAATGAAGATATTAAGGGACTTATCCTTATGTCTCTACTTACTCTTAGGGGGAAAAACATAAGCAACTATAACCACGTTTGCATTTTCCACAGAAACCATTAGGTCTCCTGACTGAAATGCAAGACACAAATACACAAGCACACAAAGACACACACACACACACCATTCTACCTTAATTTAGCAAAATAATAATAATTGGCATGAAGTAAGATAGTCTCTAATACATCATATCAACTAAGGAAGTTATAATGTCAAATGTTATCATTTGAGTTATAATGTCAAAACTGCTTGTTATCACACGTACCAATATGCATCAACAGTGGGTTTTTTTCGTTGAATTCCACTACTTGTGTACACCTTTTAAAGTCATATTCACAATATACATTTTAAATGTCCCTCAGATACCTATTTAATGTGCCCAGTACCAACTTCAAAGAACCCTGATTTTTTGCAATACTTACTTTATGAATTTAAATAGATCCATACAACATGCACTCATACAGGAAGATTATGGTTTTAAAAATAAACAATTTAAAAAGAATAAATACTGAACTACTGTTTGAAAACTATCTTTAGAATCTGAAAGTAAATGTACTTTTTAAATTTCTTTCAGCAGAGTAAAAAAGTGGAACATGATTAGTTTCTTGGCATTGTGATCACAGACTATAATGATATTATTCATAGGACAGCAAATGTGTCAGTGATGGACTTGGGAATATGGGTCTAATGGAAACACTGCCATTTCAATACTGAGGAATTCAAGAGATTGGAGGGTGAAATAAAAATACTGAATATAATTTACAGTGAAACTGACTCTAAAAACTTGGGACAAAATTTGCCTTTGGCTTTGTGGAATGTACATTGAGACTTTGTTGTCATGTTTTTATGTTCAGCTGAGAAGTACTAAAATTTCCATGTTTCAATTCATGATAAAATTTGATGCTGTGTGTATACAAACAAACAAACAAAAACCTTCAAGCATAAGATATAAAACTTTTTAAATATTTCATTTTATTTATTTATTCCTTTTTTGTTGCCCTTATTTTTATTGTTATAGTCATTATTGTTGTCTTTGTTGGATAGGACAGAGAGAAATGGAGAGAGGAGGGGGAAGACAGAGGGGGAGAGAAAGATAGACACCTGCAGACCTGCTTTATCGCTTGTGAAGCGAATCCACTGCAAGTGGGAAGCCAGGGGCTCCAACCAGGATCCTTACACCAGTCCTTGAGCTTAGCGCCGCCTGTGCTTAACCTGCTGCACTACTGCCCCGACTCCCAAGATAAAAAACTTTTAAGTTTATGAGAATAGACATAGTAAATTTAGTTTTTAAAGGCACAGTTTATTTTTCTATGAACAAGATATGAAACTAGTGATAGTCAAATCCGCTGCAAATGTAACAAGCTTGACATTTTTTTTTAAATGTGATTTTGATCTCTCTGTCCTAAGTTAGCCTTATATAAGTCTGAATTTATAAACTCAGACTTTTTTTTTCCCACTATACTTCCTGGGCAGTAGAAATTAGTATAAGGTGAAAATCTGGCAAGTAAAAATGTGCTTTATGTGTTTGATATAGCATTAACCCACAATATTTCATCATACAAAGTCAACAAGCAAACAAATCAAGCTAAGCTTTGAAGATTTATCTTTGGAGATAAAAATAACATTCCTGAAAATGTAAACATCTCTTACTGGCCCATCCCTAAGAAATTTTGCTGGTAATCACTGCCACCAGTGTTCATAGCCTCTCTCTTCTCAGTTTTGCAGATATATGACTTCATGGTTATTTTTAAATTATCTACCTGCTAGATATCAAACATACACTGTAACCATTTAAAGCAATATTAAAAGATACCCATAACAAAGAAGAAGAGGCAAACATTTTTAGACTAATGGCCTAAAAGGTAGACTCTCACCATACCAAAGGAAGCTGCCATATCTAGCTCAATCTCTGTTGGTCTAACTGAAAAAGAAAGTTGTCCTGGAACAGTGAAGCCCCAGAGAGGACAAATGAAAAAAAAATAGTTAATGTATAATTAAAAGAATGATTAAAAGATTTCCAGACAGCTATAGTTCCTGTTTTCTCAGAATTCTCTGTCCAAGACAATTACCACTTCACAGGAAACTGCAAAAGGGAAACTTATCAAAAGGAAAAGTGAAGCTAAAAGACAAGAAAATGCATTTGGGAACAACTCAGTCCCTGAAAAATCTGTTTTAGTCTCCTAGACCATTTGATTAAGGACCAGATTTTTTGAGAGGGCTTGCAAAATATTTCTCACAACTGCAGTAATCTTTGAAGGGACTTAAAGGACTGGAAAGAGGCCAGGAGACTGCAGACAGACTCAGACAAATACATTTTCAGTTTGCAAAAGAGAACAGTAAATTCTTCAAAATATCGACAGAAGAGTTTCACATTATCCTTTAAAAAGCTTCCATAACAACTTATTAGAAATTGATTTGTATGGTGCTAGAAAAGGATTTATTGTCTACTGGGGGCTACCTTGCTGCCCTAACCATGAGTTATCTAAAATGAAGTAATAAGACAGACAGTACAGCGCAATGGTTATGAGTAAGAGTTCTATGTTCAACTTCCAGGTCTAGTTCACCTCTTGTGTGATCTAGGCATGCAGTTCCACTCCCAGTAACTTTACTTCACTCTGAAAAATATGAACAATAACACCTCTTTATAACACTACTAGGAAAAATAAATACATTAAGGTCAGGGGGTGGCTCGCCCAATAAAGAGCACACATTCCTATGCACCTCAACCTGGGTTCAAGCTCTGGGCCCCACCTGCAGGGGGGAAGCTTCACAGCAGAGGAGCATTGCTGCATGTGCCTCTTACTTCCTCTCTCTCTGTCTCTGTCTCTCTCTCACCTTCTATAAAACAAAGTGCAAATGACACAAGCGATGGTAACTGGCTTGCTACCTCAGAAATGTAGAATAAAAATCAAGGGCTGGGTGGTGGAGCAACTGACTGAGTATTCAAGAACCAGGGTTCAAGTCCCTCCCTGGTCCCCATCTACAGGGGGAGAAGCTTCACAAGCAGTAAAATAGTACTGCAGCACCCTCTCTCTCTCTTCCCCATTCCCTCTCAACTTCTCTCTGTCTCTATCCAAAATAAATAGAGTGTTGTTTTGTTTTTGTTTTTTAAATAATCAATGAAAGTGCTAGTCATAAGATGTGCACTAAGTCAAGAGCAGGGATGACTGAAAAATGAAGAAAAAGAACAGAAAAGAAGTAAAAAGTTCTGTGCTAATTAAAACAATGAGAAATGACTTATGAAAAGGAAAAGTTAATATGCAGATAGCAAGAGGATCAGATCGGTCCTAAATAACTGTGAGCCTCAGAACTCAAGAGATAGAAATTTGTTCAGAAATGTAATAAGCATGATAACTACCACTGAGGAACATTTGTCAAAAATCCATAGGTAATTTTAGTTCCCAGGCAAGTTTACACTTGTATACCATAGCAGTTAGTAGTGGAGAGTCCCTAAGGGGAGGGGTCTGTTTGGGGGAATTATTCACAACAGAAACTGTAAGAATAAAGCAGAAGGGTATGTCTTGTTTTAAACAAATGTTAACAGAACTGTTTAAAGTGGTCTTATAGAATCATATCAGTTTTATATTTCTTGGTTTGTTTATAAATAATTTCAACAATATTAAAAAGTTGAAATACTTGGGAGTCAGGCAGTATCACAGCGTGTTAAGCGCATGTGGCGCGAAGCGCTAGGACCAGTGTAAGGATCCAGGTTAGATCCCTTGGCTTCCCACCTGCAGGAAGGTCGCTTCACAAGAGCTGAAGCAGAACTGCAGGTGTCTGTCTTTCTATCCCCCTCTCCGTCTTACCTTCTTCCCTCCATTTCTCTCTATCCTATCCAACAACAACGACATCCGCAACAACAACAATAATAACTACAACAATAAAGCAACAAGGGCAACAAAAGGGAATACATAAATAAATATTTTTTTAAAAGTTGAAATACTTAATAAAAATCTGGGTTAAGTGGGGAGGATAGTATAATGGTGATGCAAAGAGACTTTCATGTGTGAGGTTCAAAGTCCTAAGTTCAACATCCTGCTGTCATCAAGTCACAGCTAAGCAATACTCTGGTTAAATAAATAAGCATATGTTAGGCAAAAATGGGAGTTTCAAGCTTCCTAAAAATAATCTGAGATTCACCATTATATATGTGTGTGGATGTATAAATGTTGTGTGTATATATACCTATGCCGTGTGTGTGTCTGTGTGTGTGTGTGTGTGTGTGTGCGTGCGCGTGTATGTGGGTATTAGGATATTTTGCATATATTAGGATATTTTGTATGGCCCTTGAAATTTGAGTTTGTGATACCAATTTTAAATTGTCCAAAGTACTAGAACATACATACTTTCACTTGATGGAAGAGAATGCTTCTTATTCATATTGACTTAACCCAGAGTTTGAAAGTAAATGAAATCCTATAGCTAAAAAGAAAATAAATGCACAGAGAAGTTGAGAAGCAATTAAGTAAGGCAAAGCTGGAGGTAAAAAGCTTTCCTTTTCTTAACCAATAATAGTGATGCTGCTAAGTGACTATACAGCACTTTGATCAAGATAATGTTTACTCCCTGGCAAAAGAGCCAGGGAGATAACTTACTAGTAAAGTGCAAGACTTGCATTAATGAAATCCTAGGCTAGATCCCTGGAACTACATAACTACATGTACTAGAATTGAGCTGTGTTTTCTCTCTCTCTCAAAAATAAAATACAATATAAATAACACCTTTATAAAAAGAAAGATTTCAGCAAACAAGTAAACTTTAAGTTTTATTCCAAAAAATAGCTATGGTCGTACAGTCAAAGGGATTTAGAGTTGAAAAGCCTCTGGATTTTACATGAGTCAATCTACACAGATTGAAGAATCAGTTTATTTCACATGTGAAATTTTGAAGTATTTAAAAGTAATTCATTCCAGAAAGAAACTTGCCATTTATAAATTTAGTTTAAGTGCTATGAATGTTTACTTTATCATAAACGCACACAAAAATATATGAGTGAATCTGAACATAAAAACAAAGGTTTGTGTATATCAAAAACTGGGCCCTTCTCAGCTCTCTGGGTTCACCCCTGTGACCCAGTCAGGATGCTTTAATGAACACCCAGGAGGATTCTGCAGCACAGTGTATTCCCTGGGCTGTTTGGAAATCAGACAACAGTCCCTCTTGGAGTTAAATCTTGGTTCAAAGACTTTCCTCTCTTTTTTTTTTCCCAACAAACAAGAGCTATGCTCACCACTAGAGTAAGAACACTGGTTCCCTGACTCCAATAAATACACTGAGTCAACACTCCAGAGGTTTGAGAGTTGAGGAGACTGATAATGGATGTCCTCTTCATAGTGCAAATACAAAAGCAAATTACCAAATAATAAATGCTGAATCTTTGGAATTTGGAATAGCCAACTTAAGAAAAAAAAAAACTCCTTTGCATGAGTCAGAATCATTAACATTGCTGTGTCTGCAGATTTCTGGCAGGTTAATTTTTGATAGCTGGGGAAGCTTCCAACCAATTTTCTAAATCATCTTTAGGCAAACATCCAGGGGCAATCACCTGTAGAATCCTGCCTAAAGGCCCAGGTATGTTTTGAAAAAGCAGTCAGATTCCAGAATGATTTACAAAGTGTCATGACTGTTCACATGACTGGTTTAGATTGAGAAAGAGTAACAAAAAAAAAAATGCATGACACACTTTAACCTTTACACTTCTACTTATGCATGGCAGTGCTTCCACTATAAATAAAAATGAACTACCAGGCCTGGTGGTGAGAAGAGGAAGTATAATGCTTTAGATGGAAAGCTATTTCTTAGTTTGCTTTTATTAAGTTTAGGGCAGTATCAATATCCACTGGATATTATAATCTCCTGTTAAAAAGTATGTCATTTTGAAACAATCTACTAGTGCCCTCTCCAAAAAAAGTGTTTCTTTGAGAGAAGTTAAATACAAATAGTAAATAATCCAAAAATGCAGTAGTCTGAACAAGTAAACTACTATATATGGTATTTTGCTGCTATCAAATAAGTAACAGGTTAATTTTGGAAATTAATTCACATCTGAATTATATACACAGTTCTTAAAATACAGTTCAGAAATTCAGTCACTATTATTCAAAATTTGAATCTCTTTTTTTGAAGATAATTTACAGCAAATTTATGCATCACTTTTGTCTATTTGTTTATTTTTTTACAAAATATTATAGAGATACATTAATGGTTCAATATAAGAAACTATGTTGACTAAATAAATTACTTACTGCTATTTTTATGGCACTTTACAAAAGGTTTACAGATAATCATTTCAAACTTAATGATCTAATATATTGAACCTACAGTATACATGGTAATGCTTTTAAAAAAGATTTTATTTATTTATTTATGAAGAAAGATAGGAGGAGAGAGAACCAGACCACTCTGGCACATGTGCTGCCAGGAATTGAACTCAGGACCTCTGCTTTAGAGGTCAATGCTCATTGCACCACTTCCCGGACCACTCTAGTAATGTTTTAAGATAACAACAACAAAAAAAAAATGCAACTTAATGTTCCTGAAAGACTAAGAGAAGCTTCTACATGCACACACACACACACACACACACACACACACACACACACAAATAATATATACCTACCAGAGGACTACAATGGCCTTTAAACTCTTTAAAGGAGATATATAATGTATATGCAAAAGACTTTCATGCCTGAGGCTAAAGGTCACAAGTTCAATACCCCAGCTCCTCCCCTCCAGAAACAGGCAAATGCTCAGGTTTAAGATAAAAATAATAATTATTGTTATTATTGTTATTAATAATAATCAAATTAATGCATGTGGTTTTTTGAAGGAGTTGTCCTAAAGCTGAGAGTACTAAAGTCCAAGATTAGCAAAAAATTAAAAGATAGAATTAAATTTATAGTAAATTTTGGCCTTTGATCAGGACCTTTAAATCCTTGTCTCTATTAGATGGTTTCAGCTCAGTTTCACTTACACTAGGAATATTTACAGGGATAAAATATGTATTTTAAATCAAATCATTCAAATTCTCTCCCTCCCTTCTCATCCAACTACTGTAAGAACTCAAGCACTTTCTTAATGTGGCCCCAAATTCTCCCCTGGAACTCTTCGCAATGGAATATAAGCTTGATATCATCCCCCTACCATTGAAATAGGGAGGATTCATCAATGATTCAACTAATAAAATGTGGCAGAATTAATGCTATTTATCATCCAAAATAATGCCTTGCAGTTTTATTTTGGTGCTTTGGAACCCTCTATCTCTGAATGTTACCATTCAAACACAGACATCAGACTTCAAGTCCAAGCATAAGGAGAGACCATGTGTAAGTTCCTTTGGAAAGGGTGCTGGGTGGTGGCGCACCCGGTTGAGTGCACAAGGACCTGGGTTCCAACCCCTGGTCCCCACCTGCAGGGGGAAAGCTTTGCAAATGGTGAAGCAGGGCTGCAGGTGTCTATCTCTCCCTCTCTATCTATCCCCCTTCCTTCTCCATTTCTGGCTGTCTCTGGCCAATAAATAAATAAATAAATAAATATCATTTTTTTTAGAAAGTTTTTTAAAAAGTTCCTTTTTCAGCCACCAGGTTCCAGATGATACCATGATGTCAACTGGACTTCCCTGGACAGATGACAATGTGTCCTGAAGTTCTGCTTCCTCAGAGCTCTGCCCCACTACGAAAAAAGAGAGACAGGCTGGGAGTATGGATTGACATGTCAACACCCATGTTCAGCAAAGAAGAAATTACAGAAGCCAGACCTTCCACCTTCTGCACCCCATAATGACCCTGGGTCCATACTCCCCTAGGGTTAAAGAATAGGAAAGATCAGGGTAGGGGATGGGATATGGAGCTCTGGTGATGGGAATTGTACCCCTTTTATCCTATGGTCTTGTCAGTGTTTCCATTTTATAAATACATACATATATATTTTTTTAATAAATTTTATTTATTTATTTTCCCTTTTGTTGCCCTTGTTCTTTTTATTGTTGTTGTAGTTATTATTTTTGTTGTTGGACAGGAGAGAAAGAAATGGAGAGAGGAGGGGAAGACAGAGAGGGGGAGAGAAAGACACCTGCGTAACCGCCTGTGAAGCAACTCCCCTGTGGGTGGAGAGCCAGGAGCTCAAACTGGGATCCTTAAGCGCTTACCTCGCTGTGCTACCGCCCGACTCCCAATAAATATTTTTTTAAAAACAGGTCCCTTTGGAAAGACCATTTGTAGTTTAGGTTAACAGACCAACTGGACATTCTCAAAGTCATTGGAAACCAGATATGTGAGTAAAGGCTTTAAATGTTCTAGACATAAGGCACACCCAGCCTTTGGAATCTTCTGCACTGTAGCCTTAGACAAATGGAGCAATAAGTTATAATTTTGATGATCCCAGAATTCCCTAAATAAATTGTGAGCATAATAAAATAGCTACTGTTTTATGCCATTTGATTTCAGACTGTCTGTTATGCTGCAGTAGATAAATGGACCATCACCTTAGTTAACTAGTTATTATGCAATTCCTTCCACAATAGTAACAGTACTAGTTATAATAGTAAAATAATAATTTTAATACTTTTTTTCTTCCTAATATACACACAAGAGTTCACAGTTATGGTATTCAACTCTTCCCCCATAGATCCATAAAGCAAGTACAAATGTCTATTTCTACAAATGAATAGATAAGATTAATTAATCTCCCCAATGACATAGAACTAACTAATACCAGAACAAAAATTTACCTAGAGTGATATGGGGAAACTTGATTAGTAGTGAGTTGCTCATCTGGGAGGAAAAAAAAACTCAGTATCTTTCATAAAAGGGCATGTAAACATCTACCAACATGAGTATTGTGCAACAACTTCATTCTTGGGAGTGCTCACTTGGAGTAGTTCAAATATTATTTTTAAAAAATCAGTGAAATGGTGGAACATATGAGCAAAAGATAAAAAACATATTTCAGATAGCAAAGTGAAATGTATAAATTCAGTCCATTCTTTTTCTTATTTAAAAGGTAGCAAACATCACAAGACCCTGTGTCGTTTTCAAGGAATTTGAATAGAACGGTTTTTAAACACTTAGTAATTAAAGAGGACCTCAGAGTTCAGCCAGTCTAATCTCTGACAAGGAGAACAGTTCTGTGATTTCCCTGAGGCTGCCCTTCATTCTGACTCAGATTTAGTGTCTGTGCTATAAAGCAGGCTGCTTCTTCAGATAGAGTGACTGTTTCAATGAATTCTACACTACCAAAATTTGCTAATAGGTTAATCACAACTGTGGCTAATCCTTTTCCACTTCAAAGAATGTATAATCTTAGCTTTCAGTTATATATAGGACATGAAGATAGATAAAACATATCCACACTGTGTAAGATGTTATAGAAGAGGGATAATACAATAAGACACCAATTGCAAAACAAAGCACATACTGGTCCCCAAAATGAAGTAATTCACAAGTTAATGTGGATCATCAAATCATCAAATTCCATAAGGTCTTGAGACATCCCACTGCTCTAATGTTACATTAATGAGAAGAGAGATGAGCGTTTGAAATGAAACCGTGATACTGTTTACTTTGTTCTAGGCCTAAATATCACTCATGTGGTATTCCCCTTAGCCCTCATATCAAAACAAAGTGAAAGATACTCTTATTCATTTTGTAGATGTAGAAAGTGAAAATCAAAAAAGTAACTATCACTTATGTAAACACTGATTGTGACTACTAGTTACACATAAACATACATTCTCTCACTTTTTTTCTTTATTTAGTGGGGCAACACACTTGGGTAACTATCAGGTTTCTCAACTACAGCTAGGTGTGGCCATTTGGTAGTTCAGTCTAATAATATGTAAACAGGTGGGAGTTTTTTAAAAGCTGATGATTCAGCTAGAAAATGCATTCCTTTTCTTCTCCACAGGTTGTTTTTCTTCCTTTCTAAGATACGGTATGTAGATAAAATAGCCACAGCTCCAGAATCATCCTGTAAGTAAGATGATTGTGTTCAGGTCCCTGAAGATCATGGAGACAACGTGAGTCATGCTGATGAAGATTTTTTCACTCTCGAGCAGGGGTAGATAGCATAATGCTTATGCAAAGAGATTCTCATGCCTGAGGCTCTGAAGTCCAAGGTTCAATCCTTAAGCCAGAGCTGAGCAGTGCTCTGGTGTCTCTGCATCTCTCTCAAAAATAAATAAATAAAAATACTTTTTTAAAAAAGATGTTTTTCACTCTCTTTTTCAAGAGAGTAAAATGCATTTTATACTGGTTAAGAACTTAATATATTGTATTTTCTCATAACTATGTTAAGACATAGCTACTCTTTACTAATGTATTATCTTTACAGAAAAATGTTGCCTAACAAAATGTGGAAAGCTCCTTAAAAAAAAAAATCAATTTATAGCTAATAGTCTGATTCACTGTCATTTATATTTCATTCAGCAAAGGACCTATATGTCACTTCAAAACTGAATGTATTCATTTAAAGATAGGTATTGAAGACTATAATTGTCTAAACTGTGTAATTCTGTCTGGATCATATAGCAAGGAGGAAGGTGAGATGGGGAAGGAAGCTTAGCAAGAAAAAGGCAGCTTAGGGAAGAATTAGAAATGCTACAGTTAGTTGACTCTAAGCTATATGCTGTGCACGCAGAGTACAACCAACCAAGAAATTCTACCTATTATTTACGCAGTGACAGATAAAGGAAAATGAGGGTTAGCTCAATAAACAAGCTCTCTCCTAAAGCAGATTTAGACACTATTTATCCCTTCTTTTCAGTACAGAAGTCTGCTTAGCTGGAACTATAAAATAAATTCTAGCACTCAGAAGATTTCAAAGAGAAATAACTTTCAAAACTGGCTCAAGCTTTCTTTTTTCTTCACTTTGAAATTGATTAGATGTGCTATTGAAAGAAAAATTGGTCGGCTGATACCTCAAAAATACCTAAGTATTTTAGACTAGCATAAGACAGCTAATTGCAGGTGTCCCTGCTACTGTTTCAACTCAAATGTCATCAACCCACAAATAATGCCAGAGGAAGATTTATTGCAAGTCAAATTATACCAAAATAAAGCAATCAATACTTTTATACTGTCCAGTATTTGCTATCTAGTCAATAGATTATAAAATAGAGACATCTGTTTTTTTTTTAAGGACAATAAAAAACAAATGAGCAAAGGCAATAGAAGTAAAATCACTGATGAACTGCTCAGTAAATAATGGAAATCAAACTCAATACTTAAAAAGAAATGTTGCACAAGTAGCAATTTAATCTATCTTTTCCATTTAGAGTATTTCTATTTATATGTAACTTTCTGAGATGAAGCATCTCAACAACTCACCATGCGTCTGTGTTAGAAGACAAACTGAAAATCTATATGAATGATAAAAAAAAAAAATCACTCTCCACAAGAACGTGACTTAATTGCCAAAGAAGTAGAGAGGAATAAGTGAGTCTTTCGATTCATAGTCAACACTGCATTTCACATATACAGAAACTTGACACCTCTAAAACTTAAAAATGGTGCTAGTACTAAGTTATTACAACTCCTCTTAAGAAAGAATACTGAAGTAAATAAACTAGCTCTAATGCATACATCAAACTAATTTTGTTTGTATGGTTTCATGTTTATTTTTTTTTAATAGTTATGCACTTATTTATTGAATAGAAACAGAAGGAAATGAGAGAGGGAGAGACACACCTGCAGCAATGCTTCACCATTTGTGAAGCTTCCCTCCTGCAGGTGGCAACCAGTAGCTTGAACCTGAATCCTTAAGCAATATATACATTCTATTGGATGCAGCAACTTGCAGCACCATACTTCTTTTTTTTTTTAATTGGGGAGATTAATGGTTTACAGTAAACAGTAAATATGACTGTTGGTACATGTGTAAAATTTCTCAGTTTTCTACAAAACACTCTCACCTCCAGCTTAGGTCCTCCTCCATGATCCTACCACCATGTGCCCACGTTTGTTTGTTTTAAAATTACAAATAAACTAAAATTTCAAATAAGTTTGTTATTCCATGAGCAAAAAAAAAAAACATATTTACAGGAATAAAGTCAGCCTGCAGTATGTAATCGCAGATCTACTGCAGCCCAGAAATAAGACACTTACCATGCCAAAACTTCAATTTTCTCAACTACAAAAAAAATTAGTAGTACAAAGCTTCAATGGCTAATAGATGTATGATTCTTTTTTTAAATATTTTTTTATTTATTCATTAGAAAGATAGGAGGAGAGAGAGGGAGAACCAGATATCACTCTGGTATATGAGCTGCCGGGAACCAAATATATGTGATGCCAGGGATCAAACTCAGGACCTCAAGCTTGAGAATCCAATGCTTTACCCACTGTGCCACCTCCCAGATCATAAGATGTATAATTCTTCATATTATTCCTGATAAGCATTTGCTGCTGATCTGAAAATGGCATTTATTATTATTTTTAACTATGGTTTTATTACGGCAGAAAGAAAAAAATGACTTCAGGTATACCCAAATTGGAGGGAGGTTAGGAGTATGAACAACCATGTTGTTCAAACAGATTTTTTTATGTTAAAGTACACTGAGATATTTTTAAACTGTGGGATTTAAATAATAGCAGGATTACCCTTCAGTCGTTCAACAGTAAGCCACTGCAATTGACAGAAATTTCCCAGTCATAGTAAATGCTATTCGAGGACAAAGAAATAGGCAACTGTGAATTCTAAGGAAAGATGAGAAGTATGACAGAAAATAAGCTCTAGCGGGTGGCTGGGTGGTGGCACACCTGGTCAAACACACACATTATCATGAGTAAGGACCTAAATTTTAGCCTTTGTTCCCTACCTGCAGGTGTGACACATCATGAACAGTGAAGCAGGTCTGCAGGTGTCAATCTTTCTCTCTTCCTCTCTCTCCCACTCCCCTCTCAATTTCTCTCTATCTCAGGAAAATATAAAGAAAAAATGAGGAAAAATGGTCGCCAGGAGCAATGTATTCCGAGTGCAGGCACTGAGACCCAGCAATATCCTGAGTGCTTGCGCCAACGCAAAGAGACAGCCGAGTTCTGTTTGGTGATTAGTTTGTCTTAGTTTGTGAATCGTTGTTCCTGAATAAAGAAATACAGCTTCCCTGCCCAGCCGTTGTGTCCGCGTCTCTGTTCACCACCGTGAAGCCAGCCCGGCCAGCTGGAGCCGTCCGGAAATTTTAACAACACCCATTATTATAATATATAATGTTTTATTGAAATGAAATATATCAGTAATAATATTCAACATTAGTTTGTCTTGCATGTTAAAAATTGAGTGTGAAAGCAAAAGTGCACAATAATTTGCAGTGAGTCAATAAATGAAGCAAGCAAGTAGAAAGGCCTAAAAAGACACCTTACCGAAACAATTTTTACCTAGACTTTGTTATCCTCCCCACCTACCTCCCACTACATGTCCCTCACTCACTCCAAAGCTAACCTTGTCAGACAAAGTAAGGACTACCAAAGCTGAATAAGGGCAAGAGACTGGCATATTTTAATGATGACTCTTTAGTCACTACCAGGCCACCCCATCACCTAGGGCCCTAGTCAGGGAGTCCTGTGATTCCCACACAGACATGATGGGCCTAGACCTCTAACAGATCCCTTTCACCACTTTCATCTCCAACAGGAACAACATAATGGACCCCTTGTATAGGACCTCTATACATAATGGACCCCTCTATGGACCCCTCTATAGGACCTTGCCCTCAGTGTGGATCTATAATGGTAGAGACTGTTCCATTCTCTGAAGGGAGGTTGGACAACATACTCGACCTATACTACCCAAGGAAGATGGGTCCTGAAATTAATGCAGCCTAGAATGTTACTAGCCATACCACAGAATGTGAGTTCAGAACTACAGGGATGTGGAGGTTACACAGGCTCCTGTGCTGAATATGGGCCCCAGATCAAATGGATAGGATTTACAGTTAACAATATTTATATACTTTCCCCATATTTGGGAGCTACTCTCTTCCCTGATCCAGCTTTCTAGTCCTTTTTCCAACTATGACACCATCTCTCCAGACAATAACTTGGGTCAACCTGCATATTAGAAGTCAGGCAAAAGCAAAAAACAAGTAAAGTCATGGGCCCTCTAGAATATACCTAAAATAGACCTACTAGCTTTTCCAAAATGGAGACTCCAAATCTTCATCTGCAATATTCTTGCCTTTAGGTTCATGATTAGTCAACAACTTGTTCTACATTATATATTTACTCCTTTTCAGCCACCAGGTTCCAGATGATACCATGATGCCAATCCAACTTTCTTGGGCAAAGGACCCCACCATGTGTCTTGGAGCCCCGCCTGCCCAGATCCCTGACCCACTAGGGAAAAAGAGAGACAGGCTGGGAATATGGATTGACGTGCCAATGTCCATGTTCAGCTGAGAAGCAATTACAGAAGCCAGACCTTCCACCTTCTGTTTTTTGGTTCGTTTTTAAATTTTTATTATGGGTGTTTCATCACCCACAATGATCCTGGGTCCTTATTCACAGAGGCAAAAAGAATAGGGAAGCTGGGAGTTGGGCTGTAGCGCAGCGGGTTAAGTTCAGATGGAGCAAAGTGCAAGGACCTGCATATGGAACCCAATTTGAGCCCTGGCGCCCCACCTGCAGGGGATTCGCTTCACAAGCACTGAAACAGGTCTGCAGGTGTCTTTCTCTCCTCCTCTCTGTCTTCCCCCTCATATCTCCATTTCTCTCTGTCCTACCCAACACCAATAACTACAACATAAAATAACAAGGGCAACAAAAGGGACTAAATAAATAAAATTAAAAAAAAAAGAATAGGGAAGCTATCAAGGGCAGGGATGGGATATGGAGTTCTGGGGATATGAACTGTGTGGAAATGCACCCCTCTTATCCTATGGTCTTGTCAATATTTACATTTTATAAATAAAAATTAATAATAAAAAGAATTAGAACTATAAAAATGAAGTTTTTATTTTATTGTTGTTAAGTACTTGATAAAATTTAATGTCACACAGTAGGTATCATGGTAAAAAAAAATACTCAGCCCAGGAGCTAGGTAGTGGTGCACCTGTTTGAGCGCACTTGTTACAATACATAAGGACGAGGCTTCGAGTCCCCTGTCCTCACCTGCAGAGTCAAAGCATTGCAAGTGGTGAAGCAGTGCTGCATATGTTCTCTCTCCCTCTCTATCTCCTCTTACCCTCTCCATTTCTGGCTGTCTCTAGCCAACAAATAAAGATAACAGAAAGAAAGAAAGAAAGAAAGAAAGAAAGAAAGAAAGGAAGGAAGGAAGGAAGGAAGGAAGGAAGGAAGGAAGGAAGGAAGGAAGGAAGGAAGGAAGGAAGGAAGGAAGGAAGAAAGGAGGAGGGAAGGGAAGGGAAGGGAAGGGAAGGGAAGGGAAGGGAAGGGAAGGGAAGGGAAGGGTAGGGAAGGGAAGAATGGAAGAAGGGAAGGGAAGGGAGAATAAAAACTCAGCCCAATCCTGATCCACTATACACACACACACACACACACACACACACACACACACACTAGAACCTCATTTATGGTTAAACGTATATGAAGGATAAAGGCTATAGAAAATATCTAATGGTGAGGGTAGAGTGATTTTCTCATTTGACCTGTACACAGAAAAATTAATATGCAACATGAAAAAAATTGGTTAAAGTAAAGCAAATGAAATTTGCACTAACTACATGTCTTCAAATTTTGCAAATTTGCACCCTAAACTAAAAACATATTTAAGTTGAATTATGCTATAAAACTATAAAATCTAGAAAAATGCTAATAACCTTGTCCTAAAGATTTATTAGTTCTTTTCATAAGATAATTTTTCTTTCAAAAATCCCCAATATATAGCAAATCATAACTAAACTAGTACCCGATGTTGGTGCTTGACTGATTCCCTCAGAACAAATCCCACTTTTAAGCATCCTACATAGGACTTTCTCTAATTGCCTACTACTAGCTAGATAGCAGCTGGACTATTTTAGGTAATAAAGGACTTGGTTTTCAAGGTGGTGAGGGAAAAGAACCAGAAGTTTGGCAGCTGTGAACCAACGTGCCCACCCTTTCACCATACAACGAAAATCAGCTGTAGCCTCAATAGTTGGCAGGTGGCTCCTGAAAATGGAATCCGCAAAGAGTTGGAGATTTTATATAAAGGAGATTCACAGTTAGGAGACAAGGGAGAGTTGTAAAGGGAAAAGATGACAGCATACAGATGAATCAGAGAAAGGTATATAAATGACAGCAGTGTAAAGCTATGAAACTGTAGCGGGATCCAGTCAGAGGCATTATGAAAGCATATAACCTAAGAAAGCTCACTTTAAAAAATATGTTTAAGAGGAAATAAGGTATTTCATTGCCCTACCTGAAAGCAAAAACAATTCTATGTGAGCTATGTTTATTCTTTCACTTATTTACCATTCAATGCTTCTAGAAAGTAGTAATGGCTTTAAAATGAATTTGAAAATTAGGAACAGGAAGATATCTATGACTAATATTAAGAAGATGATGACATTTGCTTCTCCAATCTATTGCATTTTGAAACTGACAACACATTCACAGTCACTGATTTACTTCCAGCCTGCACTGACATCAACCAGGTGTACATTGAGACTTGGATAGGAGTCTTGAGTAACTGAGGGTGAGAGAGAATGGTTACACAAAAGGACACAAAATAAAGGAATTAACTATTCTGGGGACAAAATCCAGATGGACTCTTGTCCACATTTTGCCCTTTTTACAAAAAGGAAACCTGTAAGACTTCCAAAACTGAGGTAACATTCTATCTTTATTTAATAATTGCTAGGATCACATAGCACAAGAGGTACACTTCACTGGGTGCACTAATTCCTAATCCCATCCAAATTGTGTTAATTATGTAATTTTGACAGAAAAACATCAAAGCACTGCTTTGCCATCAATAGAGTCTCCTTGGTACTCCCAGATAGTGCAAGTGGTCAAACCCACTGCATCACATTCTACCTACTGAGTCATCTGCTCAATCCCAAAGAACAACTCTTTATAAAGGTACTTCAAGAAAAGAATAGCTCATGCAAATACAAAGAACATGACAGATGGGAAAGGGAGCTAACTGAGAGACATGTGAAAGGATCTGCTGAGCTGTACCCAAGGTTCAACTAAAGCTAAAATCCTTACATGTGTAATAGCAATGTTCCAGAAGTCGATCTGATTTTTCTTCAGCTGTCCTTGACAGTCTGGCAAAGAAAGCAGAAGCAAGGACAGCAAAATTGAATATGCTTCCAAGAGAAATGAACAAGAAGGAAAAAGAAAAATGGAAAGCCCAAGATGCTGTCTCTGTTTCCTATAGCCTAAGCTACCAGTTCAAATTCCAATTCTTCACGCCATATTTGTCAAAGTATAGGGGAAAGGAGAGGATTATGTTTGAGTGTCCTTTCTTCTCTCTCTAAACAATCTTTCATTAAAAAAGTGTATAGAATAATAAGTAAAATAAATAATAAATAAATAATAAATAAATGAGTAAAAATAATGATGGAGCAGAAATTTTATAGGGTATCCATATCACATTGCTAGTGCAAACATTTAAGTGAAGATTTTCAAGATACCTAATTCTCTAGGCACTGTACAATATTCCTAAACTCATTCTATCTCTGACAGAATCCATAGGTTCTACCAAGTTTGAAACTATGTTTTTATAGGGGCTTGAATATGTGTGTGTTTCCAATTACCAACTCAGATTACATTCACTACATAGCAAGAAATGTAGGAATGAGATTTATTTGACTGTATTTTATAAGTATATTTTGTTACAGAGCAATAACCCTAAAAAATTAAATGCTAGTTTTATTTTCACTGTACTGGAGATTTAAACTCATGTAATATAAAATAATATAGCATTCATATTTTTATACATGGATTTATCTATTTAAAGACAGAAATACATCAATTTTATGCTTGTTTATTACTTTTATAGTTATTTTAGCCTTAGAGAAATAAAAACAAGTTCTTCAATTATACTATAGTATTTAAGCGACTTTCATTTCTATTTTATGAAATGGGCATTTATGTTATCAAAACATTTTAATAAGTAAAATATTCCCTAGAGAATGATGATCTGAAACAGGTCTAATTCTCAGTCTGTTTTCTGATCAGTAAAACATAGTTCCTCCCCTATCATCATGTTTACAACTGCATATATCAATGTAACTAGAGTCAATTAAAAAAACTTTCACAGCCCACAGGTCTCAAAGAGCAATCCATAACCTATAAATATTTTTTCCACAAAATATGACAGGTTGTCTGACATCAGCAAATGGCCCTAGTCTTGGCTTTCTATCACTGAACTACACCTAAAATTGTCAATACAAATATACTTTTGCTACTGAAAATAAATAAAAAATACAAAAATAGTATTTCATTAAAACATTTTAGTAGTAAGATAAAACTGAATTAATCTTGACAATATGGCTAGATTTCTTAGTCTGCATAGTAAAATAATTCCCTTTAACAACTATGAAAGTATTAAAAACAACTGGGGTTGCATTCACAAATCAGACAAAATAGCTTCTTCTACTAATACAAACTTGGATTAATATCCCTTGAAGGTCTTAAAGGAAGAGTACAAGAACAGATATTAAATATTTTTACTTCAAAAAAAGTGATGGTTTGAAAGAGAAGTCACTATTAGAACTAAACAGGCTTTTCTAGGTAAGTACCATTTAAACTACTTTCTGTGAAATATAGATACATGTACCTGTGTACACATACACATACATATACAAATGGTGTGTGTGTGTGTGTGTGTGTGTGTGTGTGTGTGTGTATGTGAATGTATACACATGTATGATGGGGTGGTTGTAATATACTTCTCTCATATACTTCCAAGATAAAAACCTAATAGAAAATCTCATTATTCCTTAGCTACTGCTGTCCTTAGGAGAAGCAGAAATTCTACCGTATACTGGGCCTTGAGAGTCTTAAACTAGTATTTATTCTTAAGCAACAAAAAGGAGTAAAAAAAAAATTACATTGCCTATTTCTTGATCAAAGTAAGTTTAGCTGAAGGGAGAAATATTTGGAAAATGATTTGACTCTAGACTACAACTTCTGTTATCAACCAGGTATAAAATATTGTTTGACCTCTATCTGATTCTTGTGTTCCACATTTGGTTTGAAATGCAATACCTATACCAAATATAAAGAGGAGTCACAGTATTCTTACCAGTTTATTTAATGCATTTCTATTCAACTTTAAATGCTTATACCTAATATCACCTATTTCTGTGAGCTTTAAGTAAATCCCTAATTTAGGAATTCTGTTGAAATTGTTTTGCCTCTACGTTCTCACAACTGAACTATAATTTCCTTGCAGATCTTGTCCATTTTTTTCCACTAATTTACAAATAAACTCCTTTTAAGGACAGAGCCAAATCACGGTTGATAGATCCTTTAAACAGTTCCTTACAGAAGCTGGGTGGCTGTATACCCACTTGGGCATATATGTTATGCTTAAGGACCCAGGTTGAAGCCCCCAGTTCTCCACCTGGGTGTAGAGAGAGTAACACAGGTGGAAAGCTTCACAAGTGATGAAGCAGTTCTGGAGGTGTCTCTCTTTCTCTCTCCCTCTTTTCTCCACCTTCTATCTCAGTTTATTTCTGTCTGTATCCAATACATAAATAAGTATTTCTTGCAGAGAACCATTAGATAAGTGGCAAGAAGAAAATTCATATATTCCTTAATGTTAAAATATTAAAATTAAAGAATATGTTTATAAAGCATAACAAAAATGATAGTCTGTAAAAATGAAATCATCACATATATTTTATTTACCCAACAAATAAAAGCATATTCCTAAAGTATTCATGGGAAGCTATCAGCCAATAGCCTTAAGGCAATGATAACTTGTGTAGAGGGGATTTCTATGTATATTCTGCACTGCTGTTCTAACATTCATGAAAAATGCATATAAATATACAAGCTAGAAAGCTCCTCACTGATGTATGTAGGCCTTGATTTTTCTTCAGATTTAAGATATTCTTATATTATTCTTATATACAGGTGACAGATGTTTAAAATAAGAGGAATGCCTTTTGATTCAAATATAAAGCAATTTAAAAGATAAAAGAACAAATGAAGAAATATTACAGAAGTATTCTAATAGCTACACAGCCTTCCAGATAACAATTAGCAATCCTACATGTTTAAAAAACATTGAAGCACAACTTCAACGATCTGGAAGACATTCTTTCACCTCATTTAACAAATACTTACTCAACACTAACTTCATGCCCAGTCCTCTGCAGGGACCAGAGGTACAGCCGTGCAACATAATAGACATACTCCCCATCCTCAAATATCAAACAGATTATCAAGGAAACAATATCAGGACTAAGATTACAGGGTATAGTTCCTGTAGTTGTACTATGTCCTGCAATCTTATAATGCAACCCGTTAGTAAACCGTAAAAAAAAAAAAAAAAATCATGACTCAATGTTACTCAGAAAAAAGGTAGAGAGGAGAGGTAAAAACAGTGCTGCTCTAAGGAAAGGCAATGGGAGCCAGGTGGTGGCGTACCTGGTTGAGTGAACATATTATAATACACAAGGATCCAGGTTCAAGGCCCCAGTCCCCATCTGTAAGGGGAAAGCTTCACAGGTGGTGAAGCAGTGCTGCAGGTGTTTCTCTGCCTCTCCCTTTCACAATCTCCCCCTTCCTCTCAGTGTCTAATGGTCTCTATCCAATAAATAAATAAAAATTTAAAAATTAAAAAAAGGAAAGGCAACAATTCCTGTGATGGTCTAAAATTTAGAAAGAACTAAAACTCCAGAAACCATCCAAGTATTTAGAAAAGAACTGACAAAGAAAAGTTGTAAGATGGAACAAAAAGGATGAAATCATAGTACCTGGGGTCTGAGATATATTAAGCATTTGGAATTGTATTCAAATAACAATGAAGAGGGGTTGGATGATCAGATATATTCTGGTGCCCAAATCATGTGACAGAAGATAGCATACTGAATTTAATTTTTTTCTTTTTATTTTTGTGACAGAGATATTGTTGGATCTGGGTGTTGGCACGATTTCCACCATTCTGGGTGGCTGGTATGTTTGTTTGTTTGTTTTAACTTTTTATTTATAAAAAGGAAACATTGGCAAAACCATAGGATAAGAGGGGTACAGCTTTGCACAATTCCCACCACAAGACCTCCGTATACCAACCACTCCCCTGGTAGCTTTCCTACTCTTTAACCCTCTGGGAGTATGGACCCAAGGTCATTGTGGGATGCAAAAGGTTGAAGGTCTGGCTTCTGTAATTGCTTCCCTGTTGAACATGGGCGTAGACAAGTCGATCCATACTCCCATCCTGTCTCTCTCATTTGTTTGTTTTTATAGAGTGCGAGAAACAGAGACACATACAACACTGCTCTACTGATTGTAAAGTTTCTCCCTCTGCAGGTAAAGACTGAGGGCTTGAACCTGGGTCCTTGCACATGGAACATTTGTACTCTACTGAGTTTGCCACCATCGAGACCCTTGGTTAATTTTAAACATATAGATATATTGTTAAACATGTATGGCATGGTCCTCTCAAATGTGCACTTTTAAGCAAAATAAAGGAATAGAAAAATTCAAACTATCATTAACAGTAAAAACAAATTTTTTGGTTATAAATTAAAATCTATATATTATGCTGTTACCAAGTTATAATTATGGTGACACTAAAATATCAGAAAGATTGAATTAAAAATGCATATAATGGAAAAAATGTCTTTGAACTGTTTGTAAATAACATAAATTTAATGAAACTTGCCATTTAAAATTTTTCTTTATAAATATTATCTCTAAAAATAAAAGCAACCTCCTTCTAAAGCATCTCTAAGGCACTTATAAATTAACTTTTCTAAAATGAATAGTTATGAGGATATTTCAATGTATTGATGTCAACTTCAAAAATGTATATGGGGAGGCCAAGTGGTGGCGCATCTGGCTGAGCACACATTACAGTGTGCAAGGACCCAAGTTTAAGTACCAGGATCCCATCTGTGATGGGGTAGGGGAGCTTTCAAGTGGTGAAGCAGGGCTTAAGTGTCTCCTTCTATCTCCCTCTCTATCTTCTCCCATCTCAATTTCTGACTCTATCCAATAAAAAATTATAAATAAATAAATAAATATTTGTATTCAACAAAAAAAATAAAGAATATACATTATATTGAGGCCACACAGTGGCACACCCAGTTGACTGTACATGTTATAGTGTTCAAGAACAGGGCTCAAAGTTCCTGTTCCCCATATGCTCTCCCTATCCCTCTTCCTCTCCTTCCCTTTCTTTCTCTTTTTCTCTCTTTTTCTATCCAGTAAATAATCAATAAATAAAATATTTTAAAACAATGTATGTCATCTAGTATCTTGATGAAGTAAAAAAGCTTATACTATCCAATATTTTCTGGAATCTATCTTGAGATACATATCTTATAATGTTTCTTTCTCTCACCAAACATAAAACTATCACAGTTGTTTTTGTTAGTGTTATTCAACCATCTTTGATCTGTTCATCTCATCTCTTAACTATTTCTGCCTTTTAAGACCCAATGCAAGCTATTGAATAATTTACCCAATTACTCCTGGAAATTATCAAAGATTTAAACTCAATATAAATCTCATATGTGTTATATATATTTGTTTTATATAGATTTGTATATGTTTTATATAGATTTGTGCCAAAAGATCAGTGAACAGAAAACTACCATACATTTAATGAAATGTTATTGCAGTACAAAACAAGGGGAACAATTAATTATAGCTGAAGACCTCTACAACTATATATATTTTGTTCCCTCCGGGGTTATTGCCTGGGCTCTGTGCCTGCACTATTAATCCATTGCTCCTGAAGGCTGATTGTCTGAGAAATGCAAAATAAACACAACACTGAAATACCACCTTACCCCTGTGAAAATGAGATACATAAAAAGGACAGCAGCAGGAGTTGGGCGGTGGTGCAGCGGGTTAAGGAAATGTGGCGCAAAGCACAAGGACCGGCCTAAAGATCCTGGTTCGGGCCCCTGGCTCCCCACCTGCAAGGGAGTCGGGGAGTTGCTTCACAGGCGGTGAAGCAGGTCTGCTGGTGTCTGTCTTTCTCTCCCCCTCTCTGTCTTCCCCTGCTTTCTCCATTTCTTTCTGTCCTATCCAACAACATCAATAACCACAACAATGTTAAATAACAAGGGCAACAAAAGGGAAAATAAATAAATATACAAACAAATCTTTAATAATAATAATAAAAGGACAGCAGCAACAAATGTTGGAGAGGCTGTGGGGACAAAGGAACCCTTCTGAACTGCTGGTGGGAATGTAAACTATTCCACCATCTGTAGAGAGCATTCTGGAGAATTCTCACAAGGCTAGACATGGACCTTCCATATGACCCAGTTATCTCTCTCCTAGGGATATACTCCAAGGACTCCATAATACCTAACCAAAAAGAAATGTGTATAAATATGTTCATAGCAGCTCAATTCGTAATAGCTAAAACCTGGAAGCAATCCAGGTGCCCAACAACAGATGAGTGGCTGAGCAAGTCATGGTATATATATACACAATGGAATAGTATGCAGCTATTAAGAAAAATGAACCCACCTTCTCTGACCCATCTTGAATGGAGCTAGAAGATAGATGTTAAATGAGCTAAGGCATAAAGATAAGTATGGGATGATCCCACTTATAAAACGAAAGTGAGAAAGAATAACAGAAAGGGAAACTAAAAGCAGGATTTGACTGAATTTGGAGTAGGGCACCAAAGTAAAAACCCTGGGTTGAGGGTGAGGGTGGATGTTCAGCTTCATGGGGGGGGGGGGTTGAGGGTAGATGGGACACAGTCTTTTGGTGGCGGGAATGGTGTTTATGTACACTCCTATCAAGTTGTAGTCATATAAATCACTAATTAATATGAGAGGGGAAAAATTGATTGAATGACTCAAACTTTTTAAATCACAGACTGAGACTATTTTTTTTTCCTCCAGGGTTATTGGTGGGCTTGGTGCCTGCACCATGAATCCACCACTCCTGGAGGCCATTTTTCCCCCTTTTTGTTGCCCTAGTTGTTGCAGCCTTGTTACAGTTATTATTGCCATTGTTGACGTTGCTTTGTTGTTGGATAGGACAGAGAGAAATGGAGAGAGGAGGGGAAGACAGAGAGAGAGGGGAGAGAAAGATAGACACTTGCAGACCTGCTTCACCATCCGTGAAGTGACTCCCCTGCAGGTGGGGAATCGGGGGCTCGAACCGGGATCCTTACACCGGTCCCTGCGCTTTGAGCCACGTGCGTTTAACCCACTGCACCACCGCCCGACTCCCAGACTGAGACTTTTTAATACATGGGCTGAGTCTGTGATATGTTGACTCTCTTAAAAGCTTAGACCAAGGAGAACAGAAGCTATATGCAGATAATGTCCAAGGACATAAATTATGGTGATGTTGGGTATTATACAGTAAATCCTAACAAAGAGATATTTCAAAGTTAACTCAATTGCCAAATAAAGTGATTATAGTAATAACTATCTATTGTCTTCTTAAACCCTAAGACAGCAGGATCCTCCTGCTTCCTCTTTAAAGTCTATATTTCTCCCAGTCCTGGAACCTCTAGGGTGGGGCTCACTTTCCTGCATGCTTTTCTCAATTCATACCAAATGATATTCCATCCGCTGATTCCAACCTAATCAACACAAGGAGTACCACCTCAGCATGCTTCACTTCAGACTGTGTCCAGAGACATCAGGCATAGAATGTCAACCCTTCACCCTCATTACTCAGGTGAGACCTTTCCTTTCATAGTATTTATTCTCAAATTCCATTCCAGGAGGTTCACTTCCTAACAAAATACCAAAACCTAGATATAGACCAGATCCCGTAAGATAGAGCATATGTTCACATGTATCCATAAATTAGGGCAAAATATATACCTGAAAGGAAAAATACACAATAGTCTATAGTGAGTCAGTATAAAGTTCATAATGCAATAGTGTTTCCTTAGACTTAGATACCCACCTCACCTACTTCCTATTACAGTTCTCTCACTCACTCCAAAGTTAACCTCATCAAAGCAAGGACTGCAAAAGCTGAGTAAGGGCAAGAGACTGGTATACTTAAAGATGACTCTTTAGTCACTATCAGGTCACCCCATCAGCTGGGGCCCTATTCGGGGAGTCCTAAGATTCTCTAACAGACATGATTAGCCTAGACCTCGAATAAATCCCTCTCCATTTTTATTGGTCATTCCTATAAGGAACAACACAATAGACCCCTTTGTGGGCCCCCATAGGACCTTACCCTCAACTTGAATCAACAATGGTAGAGAATGTTCCATCCTCTGAAGGGAGGTTGGATAATATACTCTATTCTACACCTGAGGAAGATGGGTCCTGATATTGGGGCAGCTTGGAATGTTTCTCCTTATGACCACAGAATGTGAGCTCAGATCTACAGGGATACAGAGGTCACATAGGCTCCTAAGCTGCATATGGGCCCCAGATCACATCAAATTGATGGGGTTTACAGTCAACAATATTTATACACCTTTCCCATATTTGGGAGCTACTCTCTTCCCTGATCCAGCTTACTGGTCCTTCTGCCAGCCATGACATCACCTCCCCAGACAATAATTAGGATTCACCTGCATATCAGATTTCAGGCTCAGGCAAAAGAAAGAAAGAAAGAAAGAAAGAAAGAAAGAAAGAAAGAAAGAAAGAAAGAAAGAAAGAAAGAAAGAAAGAGAGAGAAAGAAAGAAGGAAAGAGAGAAAGAAGAGAAGAGAAGAGAAGAGGAGAAGAGAAGAGAAGAGAAGAGAAGAGAAGAGAAGAGAAGAGAAGAGAAGAGAAGAGAAGAGAAGAGAAGAGAAAAGACTAGTATAGCCACACGCCCTTTGGAATATAACTAAAATATGCCTACTAGCTATCTACAAAAGGGAAGCCCCCCCCCCAACTCTTCAACTGCACTATTCCAGCCATTAGGTCCATTATTGGTCAACAATTTGTTTGGCTTTGTATGTTAACTGTCTTTTCAATCACCAGGTTCAGATTCTAGCATGATGCTGACCAGACTTCCCTGGACAGACAACCCTACCAATGTATCCTGAAGCTCTACTACTCCAGAGCCCTCCCCCATTAGGGAAAGAGAAAGACAGGCTGGGAGTATGGATCAACCTGTCAACACCCATGTTCAGCGGGGAAGCAATTACAGAAGCCAGACCTTCCACCTTCTGCATCCCACGATGACCTTGGGTCCATACTCCCAGAGGGATAAAGAATAGGAACGCTAACAGAGGAGGTGATGGGATACAGAGTTCTGGTGGTGGGAATTGTGTGAAGTTGTACTTCTCTTATCCTATGGTTTAGTCAATGATTTATTTTTATAAATAAAAAAATTTTAAAAAGAAAGCATTATATCTTGATTTTTTTTTTCTGGAAATCTACTTTGACTCCTTTTTTATGCTTTCTCTGTATTTGTATTTAAGTAGGCAGGCAGAAAACAATGGGGATAGAGAGAGATTCAGACCATCAATTATTCTGCTCACTCAGTTTAAGTGTTCTGTTTGATATCTCCTGGGAGAGAGTAACAGCCATAAGAACAAATGTAAATGTGTATATTTCAGAGCTGTGTTAAATGCCTCCAAGAATTGTTCATTGTTTTTCTTTAATTTCTACATAGATGTAAGCCCAGCACTAGCAGTAATAATAGTCTCCTTGTGACCAAAGTCTCATTGTGTGGAAGTCTGACATACATTAAAATAGCCACATGTTTACTATTAGTATAAAATATCACTCCACTCTTTACCTTCAACATAAAAAAATGTAAACTGCACTGTTTGTAGATAAACTGCCTTGAATTTAGATGAATACTGCATCATCCATGCCTTGTTATTTCTCCGTATCATTTGTTGTGGAAACCACTTAAATTAAGATGAAAAATAGCGCTGTCCCCCAGAGATTCAGAAAGGACACTCAGACTATCTACAGAAATCCCTAAATGAAAAAGAGCTAGAACTGGCACAAATAACTGACAAGACAAACTTTTCTGGACAGGAGGCAGAAGATAATATAACTTCTGTAAAGTCCCTGGTTCAATTCCCAGCACCAAAGATAATGATGGAGCAAAGATGATCTCCAATTCCAAGCCCTGCCTTTCACTTTATTGCCTCAAATAAGCGACATTGATTTGGATATGCAAAATATTCTTGGAAATAAAGTGGGTGTTAGTGAAATAAGCACAATCTGGGAACCAGTGCTTCAGGCTTTTTCAGATAAGCAGAATTCTTTTAAATAAGAATCTATCCTTCCACAAAGTAATCCTTAAACTTCATCATGAAATATGCAAGTAAATCTTGAAAACAGAATACTATATACACAGAGAAATTATAACTGATAGTATAAAGTATAGCTTAAAGTGTTTTTCTATTGAGTAAATCCTCAATTTTTTAAATAATGTTTTCAGCGCCACAGAGACTAACTACATCAATAGATTTTTTTTTCAACTTTCCCAAAGCAGATCTAAACAGGGAATGTGAAGAAGACTTTATATTGGAATGAAGGAAACTCTATTTTTCTGTGGCACTTAGTTTGTGTTCATGTACTATAAGAACAAATGTTAATTACTGTTCAGTCCTAATGCTAATCTCAGCATCTGCTAATTAAAAGATCACATCTTCTGCAAAGTCAGCATTACCATTCAAATGAAAACATTAATCAGTTTGAAAAATTCAAAATCAATCAGTTGAAAGGAGAAAGTTCTATGCTCCAACAGACTGATATCAGCAAAAACTCCATAGTGCAAAAGAGCCACTGTCATCTTACATGCCTAAGTAATACACTCGCATCATTAAATGTCACCTGGAATGTGTTTCACTATTTTTCTCTAATTCATCCTATTTCACTATATAGTTTTTATATTTAATATCACAAAATCATCTGACTCGTAAAAAGGCCTTGTTTTCCACATTCAATGCACTAGAGATGTGATTACTGACCAGATTTTAAAAATAAAAGCTGCAGAGTTTTTAAAAAGCTAGTGCAAATTAGTGAGATAGTTCTAGAATACTAATAACTTCAGGAAATCTCAGCTGCATTAATTATTTTACAGCTGTTTATGCTTTTTTTTAAAGTTAACTGATACTATTCATTTTGTGAGCTTAATCATCAATATTCTAAATATCTAAAGTGCAGATTGGGGTTACAGTTCAGGAAAAGTAGAAAACATCTTTTTTTTTTCAGCTTTATTCATGGAGTTTTCATAGACAAAACAATCTTGGATGTTGTTACCACTAATTTATTCTAATTCATTTGATGCTCTTCCTTATGTCAAAGAATACATGCTACCAGGAACCTTCTCTCTTCCTATTGAGTAAATCACAGTTAACCTGTCTGTGCAAGCAAAAAGTGACTCTTAAAGGACCAATAGAAACCCATCCTGCAAAATTGAAATATGTAGCAAATATATAATTAAAATAAGAACAAAATATTTTATATATTTTTAATGTTTAAACTCAAAAAATGTGATGTACATCAAGTTTCTAGCAGCACTAATGAGCAAACACTTGGAGAATGCAAGCATTCCTAACATTATAGAATCTAACTGTTCATTTAAAAAACATTTCAGGGAAAATAAACTAAAGTGATTTCTTAGTAGTCAGCAACAACAATAAAGCAAAAATACAAAACTATAAGCTATGCATAAATGAGTAAATAGTCTTAATTTTGAAAAATGGATGAGTAGCAAATCATATGTAAATTCACATGTAAAACAAAGATATATTGTTGAAATATATGAATGAGAAAGTCAAATTAATAGCCTTGTTTATCTAACAGACAGGAAGAGCATAGGTTTGGATAAATTTACAATAATGATTTCATCAGGTGAAGAGATTTGATACATACCACACTGAGCACTAGCTCAATTTACTGAATTAAGAATAAGTTTCCTAAAACAACTTCATATAATAATCGTAATTCAAAGGAATTTTTATTACAAATAATCTTGTTTTTCTTAAACTTAGTTGCATTGGATCGACCTTCTCGTGGTGCATCCCGTGAGTACCCATTCATTGGGGAAACTGACGATCCTTCCTAGCCGACTGAATCCACATGGATCCCAGTCACTTTCAAAGCCAGCAACAAGCAGCTCCTGACAGCTTTCAACCTGATGCTGTTGACTGGCTACGGAAGAAGGGCAAACGCTAGAAGAAGAAGAAGCAAGACAGACAATATAAATGTATATATCTTACACAACCTCTAAACTAAAAATCACAGTATGTTATCATAATATTGATGTATACTCAAATATATATATATATTCCCCTAAAATGTTTTTTATTGTAGTTATTGTTGTTGTTGATGCCATCACTGTTGGATAGGACAGCGAGAAATGGAGAGAGGAGGGGAAGACAGAGAGGGGGAGAGAAACATAGACACCTGCAGACCTGCTTCACCGCTTGTGAAGTAATTCCCCTGCAGGTGGGGAGCCGAGCTGGGGGCTCAAACCTGGATCCTTACGCTGGTCCTTGCACTATGCACCATGTGTGCTTAACCCGCTGTGCTACCACCTGAATCCCTCCCCTAAAATTTTTTATTAGAATAATATTAATATGTGGCATAGAGTATCTTTATAAAACACCAAAGAAAAATTTTAGTATAAAAGGTATTGAAGTGCCTAAAGAAGGCATCATGAATACTGTAATTGATTAGACTTAGGCCAAATTAGCTGGGCAGCCTAGCAGAAAGCCCCAAAGAAGTCAGATCCCAAAAACCTAACTCTGGCTGGGCTCAACACATGATATTCAATGCCTAAACAACTGAGAGAAAATCCAAGATCATCAGATAAAGAATTGGATATGGGCAAGAGACTGGTCCACTAGATAATGGCCCATTTGATCAATAGCCTACCACTTCATCATCTGGGGAATCCTTGGATTTCCATACACAAATGATGGGCCTAGACCTTTAAAGGGTAACCTCTCTCCAATAGTGGCTTCCATAAGGAATGGCAATAGTGGGCTCTCTCAGGACCTTGTCCTCACCATAAAGCAATGACAGTAAAGATAGCCCCAATCTCTGAAGGGAGACTGGGGGTTCCTGCCCTGTCGCTCAAAAAAGACTGGTCCTTTGAAATGAGTGCAGCCTGAAATGTTCCTCAGATGTGACCATGACCTTTAAGCTCAGACCAATAGGGACTTAGAGGTTACACAGGCTCTGGTGCTAAATATATATATATATATATCTGCCTTGGAGCAGGTGGATGGAGGTAAATAGTTAATTTTAGCCACAGATTTTTTTTCAACAACGGGAGCTACTCCCTGCCCAAACTCAACTTTCTAGCCCTTTTCTCTACTCTGACACCATTCTCTCAGACAATATTCTTATCCAATCTCAAGCTAGCTACCAAACTCAAACAAAACTACCATAGTTGTATGCCCTCAGGATCATGCCTACAATGGTTTCCCTAGATTTCTTCTACCCTGAAATCTCTAATCTCGTTGCTCTAATACGACTTTTTGGTTCCTGTTTATTAACTGTTTTGTCTAACCTTAGGTCATGTCTCCTTCCAGACATCAAACTACAGATGCTACCATGACTCCATCCCAACTTCTCTGCAAAGACAACCTCACCCTTGCATTTCCAGAGCTCTGGTCCACTAGGGAGAGATAGAAACAGGCTGGGGGTATGGATAGACATGTCAATGCCCACTCTCAGTGGACAAACAATTATAGGAGTCAGAACCCCTACCTTCTGCTCCCCCAAAACAACCTTGATCAGGGGAAGAAGTGATAGGATGAAGATAAGAGGGCTCTGAACTCCAGCTCCACCAGCACCCGGAGAGACAGAAGGAAAAGGAGAGGGACATATGTCATAAGTGGCTTGGAGGGGAAGAGAGAACTGAATCAGAAAAAGTGGGAGGGCAACTATGCCAGCCCTTGTGCTTCAAGCCATGTATGCTAAACCTGATGCACTACAGCCCAGCCCCCCGAGACAATTTTTTAAAAATATTTATTAATTTATTTATTCCCTTTTGTTGCCCTTATTGTTTTATTGTTGTAGTTATTGTTGTTGTTGTCTTTGTTGGATAGGACAGAGAGAAATGGAGAGAGGAGGGGAAGACAGAGAGGGGGAGAGAAAGACAGACACCTGCAGACCTGCTTCACTGCCTGTGAAGCGACTCCCCTGCAGGTGGGGAGCCTGTAGCTTGAACCAGGATTCTTAGGCCAGTCCCTATGCTTTGCACCATGTATGCTTAACCCACTGCGCTACCATCCAACTCCCAAAGGCCAGAAGGGAAACTTTTTAATTATTTATTTGTTTGTTTGTTGATTTATTTATTTACCAGAGCACTGCTCAGCTCTGGTTTATAGTGGTGTGGGGGACAGAACCTGGGACTTGGGAGCTTCAGGCATGAAAGTCCCTTTGCATAACTATTATGCTATCTACCTCCAGGAGACACATTTTTTAGAATGTGGACTTGATGGTTAAATTCACAGAACATTTAATGAGTGTTATAACCATTATGCAGTTGTCTAGGTAGGTAAGAAAAACATATTCTTGGGGGTCAGGTGGTGGTGCATCTGGATGAGTGCACACGTTTCCCTGTACCAGGTTCAAGTCCCTGCTCCCCACCTGCAGGAGGAAAACTTCACAAGAGACGAAACTGTGCTGAAGGTGTCCCTCTTTCTCCCTCTCTATTTTCCCCTTCCCTCTCAATGTCTGTCTCTATCCAATAAATAAATAAAATAAAATGGGGCCTAGTGGTGGTGCACCTGGTTGAGCACACATCACAATGTGCAAGGACACAGGTTCAAGCCCGCAGTCCTCACATTGAGGGAGAAAGCTTTGCAAGTAGTGAAGTAGTGCTGCAGGCATCTTTGTTTCTCTCCTCCCTCTGAATAAGAACTTCTGAAACTATGGTGTTGCTCCCATTTTTAGTTGAATTTATTTCCCTTTCAAACTTTTTGATCCCCCTTTCCCACTTTACTTTTCTAGTTTCTATTCTTTGTTGTTAAAATCTCTCATGGATTTTTCCTTTGTCATATTCAATACTCGCAATTTATGACCTTTTGTAATGAATAACCTTGCTATTAATCTCTACCTAAAGATAATAAAAATCTCTCTAACTAGCTGATATCCTTGCCTTAGTTCTAGAACTCTATATCCAGTCTTTATTCAGGTACAAGCAAGGGGTAGGAGGATGTCCTAGATAAATGGACACACAGTAGATTTCTCCTTTATGGTCCACTTTACTAGTCACCATTCATGAACATTATATAACCTTTTTTGAACCTCACGCATCAGTACAGGTCTCAGTACGACAGCTACTGACTGATTAGGGTTTAAATTTCTACACCTCCTAACAGCAGGAAAGTCTAAAATCTTATGTTAACTTTAAGAAAGAGAGTCAGACATGGCTTTCCATGTCTAATCAGATATTCTAACTTCTAATAATCACAAGGTTCATACTCACTGATTCAACACCTAACACTGTTAGGAAATGCATTTCAACTTCTATTGATGGATTTGGTTCTCAGTATGTTTTAAAATCACTGTGTAACTGCTGAAAGTAAGATTCCCTTAGCACCTAAGTGTCCACAGATAATCCTTATTCTAACAGTTGAGATGGTCCAAACTGAAACTCTCACTCCACAGCTTTTCCTATAACAAAACATATCCTAATACTCTTCACTGTCACACATTAAGTTTCTATCTACATTCACAACTATTAATAATGCTAATAACACATTACCATAACTGGACTCCAGAACAATTTAGATTATCATAATAATTCCCTATGCCAACAGTATGGTGGTAATGTTTTCAGCCTAGAAGTATTGAATAGCTAGAGAACTTCTAGTATTCAAAGATGCAATGAATTTAATATAAAACTGAAGAAAAGTTTCCACATTCAAAAGGAAAATCTTTCCTTCTCAAAGATACTGTCCGTATAGATAAAGCTCCCTATCTGCACTCCCATATGTTTTAGCAGCAGTAGCGCCCTCTAAAGAGGAGACCAAAATTCTTAACCTAAGCAGGTCATTTTATCAATCATCTTCATTTTACAGGTAAAATTTTTCCATTAAAAGAAGTCACTAATTTCTATCGATAGAGAAACATTCATACCTGTAAGTTATGGATTATGTATCACAATGCCCAAGCAGCAGAATTTATATTAATTTTCATTTCCTTATTTTTGAATTTTTATACAAGTTGAATTGACAAAAATTAAAAATACAATTTTGAATTTCTATAAAATTTAGTTAGATTAAACTTCCTCATTTAAAATGCTACTTCTCAGTGAAACTTACCTCAGTGTCCTATTTATCCTATTTAACATGGCAGTCTGCCTTCTGTCTCCCCAACCTATTATCTGATACCCCTATTGTGTTCTACTTCTTTTCTCTATAGTGCCTAACTCTACAGAAAATTGACATATTTTTCTATTAATTGTAATATGCATTAAATACATATATTCTTCAACTACAGAAAAACACTTCCTGTGGATCTTTGTTGTTCTTTATGGTCCTATTCAACCAAGCCAATACCTGGTTTTGAATAAATACTTAACTATGAATCTGTCAACTATTAACTATCAACTATTGCCACACATCTAAACACATTTATTTTGTCACCAACCCGAGAGACAAGCATCATCATTCTCCACACCAGGTTTTCAGATTAGGAATCTGGGTCTGTGAGAGGTTACACACTTACACAAGTGTCTCTAAAATTAACCTCATCTATCTGTCCAGTATTGCTGCTCTCAAAACAGCATTTCCTTCATTGTCTTATTACATACAAGCCAGTAGTCTTACTCTGGCATTGTAATAATCTGCAAAGGCAAAAAATATCTCTTCAGTATTATACTCTTGAATACCAGTATTGGAAATTACAAGGCAGATTATCTATGACTACAGGTGATTTTTTATTTATAACTAATTATATAATTAGGATTTATGATACTGTGCTAAAGCCAAATGATGATGTCAAGAACACTGATCTATGTGTGGGAAATAGAGAAAATAGTTATTTAAAAATAAAACTCTTGATAATTATTGTAACAAAGGAAGTATGTGGCTAGGAAGATAGCATAATGGTTATGTAGAAGGCCTCTAAGATCCCAGGTTCAATCCCCAGCACCACCATAAACTAGAGTTGAGCAGGGCTCTGGTATCTCTCTATCTGTGTGTGTGTGTGTGTGTGTGTGTGTGTGTGTGTGTGTGTCTGTGTTTCTCATTTAAATAAATAAATAAGGGAATAAGGAAGGAAGGAAGGAAGGAAGGAAGGAAGGAAGGAAGGAAGGAAGGAAGGAAAGAAGGGAGGATGGGAAGAAGGGAAAGAAGGGAGGGAGGGACAATTCCTAGGGAAATACACAAAAAAACCCTCAACTAATTTGAGGGGAAGGAATGTCTAATCTGAGATTAAGCTTAAAGCAGCCAGGTGAAGAGGGAAAAAAGCATTGAAATGAGAGTAAAGTACAAAGAAAGAAAAGCATAAAAGCCCAACACTGTGAGATTTCTTTTTTCTCTTTGGGTTCCATATCTCTCTCTCTCTACCTCTATCTCTCTCTCTCTTAATAAATTATTTTCCTGTGTGAGTTACTAGTCAACCAGCTATTGCTCTTTTCATTCTTAAAACCTAGAATTAAAAGATGTTTTCCAACTTCAATTTCTGTCCCACCCCGTTTCCACAGAAGACTGCAAGTTTAACAAGAGTAAGATCTACCCACTGAGTCAGGTGAATTCTGTTTTATTGTCATGAACTGCTTGCTTGGCAATCCTGCTCCAGCTGCTCCTCTACACACTGCTATGACTATCTTCTCACAAATATCTCCCTAACAATCCATACACCTGAGTGTTTGCCTCAGTCTCCTAATCTAGCACAATAAATACCTGTGTGAACTGAGTTGCTGCATAGGATAAAAACCTGCTTGACTGGACCCAAGCTACTTTGTTCAGTCCTTATCTTAACATTTCCCCCCAGGGCACCATAGTCTTTTACCTAAGACTAAAAAAAAATAATGTAGAATAGCTTGCAAGTTTGATAAAACCCATGATCTTTTTTTTCTTTTACTATTCTTCCCTTTATTTGATAGGATACAGAGGAATTGAGAGAGAAGAGGGTGATGTAGAGAGGGAGAGAGACAGAGAAACACTTGAAGTAATTGCTTCACCACTCATAAAGCTTCCCCTCAGCAGGTGGGCAGTGGAGGCTCAAACCCAGACCCTTGCATATGGTAAAATAAAGTGTGTGTTTAACCAGGTGCATTATTGCTAAGCCCCCAATATGTAACATACAAATAGTAGAAACACACTAAATAAAATGTCTGATAGAGCTTGGAAAAAAATCTCTATTGTTATAATTTTTTTTTAATATTTATTTATTTTGAATAAAGACAGAGAAATTGTGAGGGGAGGGGGAAATAGTGTGGAAGAGAGACAGAGAGACACCTGCAGACCTGCTTCACCACTCGTGAAGATTACCCCCTGCAGGTGGGGACCAGGGGCTTGAACCTGGGTCCTTATGCACTGTAATGTGTGTGCTTAACCAGGTGCGCCACCGCCTGGCCCCATTGTTATAATTTTTTTACTAACATAATTAAGCTCATATTACACAATGTTTAATGAAAAAGAAAGGCTGCATGCAACATATGGGTATTTATCCTATCTGAGAGTTTAACTAAGCATTCCTTCATTTTCAAAGTAGAACTAGTCTTAATATGCAAAAAATAACTTAAATGCATTGCAGTAGCAATAATAATAGCAAATTAGCTACCAAACATAGAAGACTCACTGTTTCAGGAAGTGGACTCTGTAGACAATATTGGTCATAATCATTCTTACTTGCTGCTTCAGACATACATGTAACATGTAATGTAGTAGTTAATATATGTGTCTATATTCATGAACTTGGCTATACTAATTTTGGATTACTCATTCCTGGATTTATTAATGTATAAAAGCATAATAAACTGTATTATGTTAAATGTCTTCAGGCACACTTGGGTACTTTATCTTACTTGGATTGGATTTTTAGTTAACTGGATTTATCATTATTCTTATTCTAGAAACCCAGTGAAATTAAAATAACTTGCTAACATCTTTACTATTGTAGTAAGGAAAACTGTATTAAAGTCAATACTATTTTATTGATTTTCTCTTTTTTATTGTTGTATCATTCATAAATTATTCCTCTCTCTACTTAACTTTTGTCCCTCTTTGCACTGGTATAGTTGTCAGATTACACATTTTATAATAATTTCTAATTTAATTCATTCATAAGAAATTAACAAATATTTTATCTATATAAAGGAAATACAAGTGCATACCAAACATTAGCAGTATGATTCTTAATAATATGACTAACTACCCAGCAATGATACTAATGCCAAGTTATACTCAACACACTCTCAGTCTTTAAATGAAGCCGGTTTAACATTATACTCAATTTAGGATTGAAAACAATGCCTATTAAAATTATAGCTTAATATTTACAAGTCCATATTATGGACTAAACACCATACTGTGCTTTTTTTAATGACTTGTACAATATTCTTTTTAAAATTTATTTTGGATAAAAACAGAGAATTTGAGAGGGGAGAAGGAGATAGAGAGGGAAAGAGATAGACACTTGCAGCATTGTTTCACCACTCGTGAAACTTTGCCCCTGCAGGTATGAGATGGGGCGCTTGAACCCAGGTCCTTGTGCATGGGAATGTGTACACTCAACCAGGTATGCCTCCACCCAGCTCCACTGTGCTCCTTAGATACATTAATCTTAACATTAATGACGTAAGTACTATTTAATACAGTATTCATAATTCTCAAGAGACTCAAGATGATTCCAATGGCACATGATCAGTAATCCTAAACTCAGTAATTCTGACACTACAGCAATATTAAGTCCGTCTGGTTAGAAATATTTAAGGATCAGACAGTGAAATGAGTTTTTTAAACACATTATAGATTTTCAATTCATAAAGATATCTGACACTAGTCAAGTCATTTTTATACATTCACAAAATTTAAAAAAGACTGCATGTATGGTTCAAAGAAGGGAAACATGGGCAACAGTTCCAGTGACAATCTAAAGATCACACCTTAAAATTCAAATCTAAAAATTCTATGCTGGCCCAAAGCTTCCGTTTTTAAAAACTAATATTAAGTTAATAACTAGACTGCTTTCTACCACAGTAATTATTTCAATGCCCTAGTAATTACTACTTAAAATATTTAATTCAAAAAAATTATCACAATAGTTCACTTTGCATAGGCCATTTGGTAGCTATTCATTACTCATAATAAAACAAAACTTCAATAAGTACAGAAGCACAAACATACAAAATATTGTTCTCACTGGACAAGCAGCTTGGGTGACAGTGAGAGCTATCATATATCAGGGATCACCTTAAAATGACCAAGGCCTTGGGCCATAGGCTAGAAGGAAGCAAAGCAGTTCTCTAAACCATTCCCTTTTCCACATCAGAATCTTGTTCAATAAGCAGACATTTATTTTTTCTGTACATGTGCCAGATAGTAAAGATAAATAAGAAAGGAACCTGCCCTCAATAAGCTAACAATCTGTTAACAGATGTTGACAAAATAAGAGGGATTTAATTTAAGCTGCAACATACAACTAGACATAAAGATAAATTTCTTCCCATAGTGAGCTGTTAAACATGGTAAGGATTAAGGGAGAGGTCTTTGATGAGCAATCAAAATTTTCGTCTATCAGAGTTTTCTGCGTTAAAAATTCTTCTCAATGCTGATTTAGTCAGGGATATTTTTACCAATTTTTTTATTATTATAAGAAGAATGGGAATTACAATTGATGAGATTGAGAAAGTAGGTAACTTTGATAGTATTTCAATCCAAACACCGATTAAATTTTTTAACTTAATTATATGTCTTCAAAATCACACAGAAGTAATCTATCATGTTATGGAAAAGATCAATTAAATTGAATACAAATGAAATGTTAATATTATTAACTTAATAATTTCCTAAAATAGAAAATATTTCTTTTCACTTATATTAACATCCTAAAATGTAATACACGGTAAAATAAGAATGCCATTCTCGTAACATTATTATTGAAAGAGACCTAACAAAGTTCTGCCATTACTGTTTTTTCCAAAATTTAACATATTTTTAAAGTAACACTGATTTACAACATCGTTTATTTTAGGAATACAGATCCACACTTCTTTAAATACATGTTCCCACACCCATCACCATGGTGCCAAATATCCTCAACATCCTTTTATAAATATAAATATTGACAAAAATTATCAGTTTTACATAGCATCAACTAATTGAGTTACTCCACACTTAAAAGTATAATAGTGGGAAAAACAGCAAAATTGAAAAAAGGTCTACAATTTAGGATTTAGTTAATGGTAATGACAATTTCATTTTTTGATAAGCAAATAATTTCATAACTGTATTGGTCTGTCCAGTTTGCTATATACATAATGTATATAATAGAATATTTGATATATGAAATGTGATATGTATAGTATGCAATTTATGATATATATCAGACACTGGGAAAGTTATAAACAATAAAGGTTTATTTCTCACAGTTGTGGAAGTTGAAAATTTCAGACAGTAATGCCAGTAGAATCAGAGATTGGTAAAGCATTCATGGCACAAGGGGATAGTGAGATATGTAGAAACCCTTTTATAAGAGTACTAAATGTACATATGTACATGTAGGACCCTATCATAACAGCCCAAGTACTTCCCAAAAGCCTCCTAATGCCATGACACTGGGTATCAACTTAGAATTTTGAGAGCCACATTCAGTTGTGGCAGTTACGCAAACTATAATATTAGGGGTAGCAGAAGGGAGTACATGGGAACTCTCTTTACTTTATTTATTTATTTATTTATTTATTTATTTATTTATTGCCTCCACAGTTATCACTGGGGCTTGGTGCCTGCACTACGCCACTGCTCCTTTGGCTGTTTTTTTATTTTATTTTATTTTTTTGGATAGGAGAGATAAGTTGAGAGGGCAGGGGGAGGCAGAGGGGAAAAGAAAGACAGACACCTGCAGACCTGCCTCACTGCCTGTGAGGTGACCCCCTGCATTTTGGAGGCTCAAACCAGGATCCTTACTCTGGTCCTTGCACTTCCTACTTTATGTGCTTAACCAGGTGTGCTACCACCTGGCCCCCCTCCTTGTACCCTTTATTACAGCTTTCCTCTGAGCTGAAAATCGATTTACAATTTTAAAAAAAACTGTTTTCAAACCCTAGTTCTTTTAACAAATTTTAGAGGTTTTTTATTTTAGATTAAATATTTTTATCAGTTACTTGATATTTACAAAATTATGGGATAACAGGGATATAATTCTGCATGTTTCCCACCACCAGAGTTCTGTGTCCCCAATATATCCATTGGAAGCTGCAGCACTTCTCCCAAGGTCACAGATGGAGGTTAACTATTATTTCTATAACTATTATTTACATATATTTGCCCATTTCTTCTTTTTTTTTAACCTTTAAAAAAATTTTTTTATATTTATTTATTCCCTTTTGTTGCCCTTGTTGTTTTATTGTTGTAGTTATTATTGTTGTTGTTGTTGTTGGATAGGACAGAGAAAAATGGAGAGAGGAGGGGAAGACAGAGAGGAGGAGAGAAAGATAGACACCTGCAGACCTGCTTCACCGCCTGTGAAGCGACTCCCCTGCAGGTGGGGAGCCAGGGTTCGAACCGGGATCCTTATGCCGGTCCTTGTGATTTGCACCACCTGCGCTTAACCCACTGCGCTACAGCCCGACTCCCTTGCCCATTTCTTCTATGATCCTGCCTTCTCTTCCTTTATAAGTCACACCTACACTATTACTACTTTTGAGTGTCCTTTTTTCTTCTCTCTTCTGGTCCTGATGGAACCGGAGTTCAGAGCTCTCTGGTCCCTAACATTTTCCCCCTCTGGGAGTATGGACCAAAGTTTTTTTGTTTGTTTGTTTGTTTTTGTTTTTCCTGCAGGGTTATTGCTGGGGCTCGGTGCCTGCACTATGTACGAATCCTGCTCCTGGGTCCATTTTTCCCATTTTTGTTGCCCTTGTTGTTATTATTGTTATAGCTGTTGTTGTTGTTGTTGGATAGGACAGAGAGAAATTGCAAGAGGAGGGGAAGGCACAGAGGGGGAAAGACAGACACCTACAGACCTGCTTCAGCGCTTATAAAATGATCCCTCTGCAGGTGGGAAGCTGGGGGCTCTAACCAGGATCCTTAAACCTGTCCTTAGCTTTGCGCCATGTGCCCTTAACTTAACCTGCCGCACTACCACCCGGCACTCCAAAGTTCTTTACAGGTTACAGAAGGTGGGAGTTCTGGCTTTTGTAATTGCTTCTCTGCAGGACATAGGTGTTTGCAAATTGATTCATACTCCTAGTCTGCTTCTATCCTTCCCTAGAGGGGCAGGGCTCTGGGAAGGTGAGATTCCAGGACATATTGGTGAGGTCATCTGCCCAGAGAGGTCAGGATGAAATCACAGTAGCACCTCCAACATGGTGGCTGAAAGGCGGTAAAATATAAAGAAGAGTAAAGTGTTTAATAAACAGAAACCCAAAAGTAGGAATAGAGAGATGAGAGTAGGGGTCCTGGGGTGGAAAGAAGCTAGGAAGGCTATTTTATTTATTCTCCTATGGGTCCATAACTTTAGTAAATTTTGCCCAAGCTTAATAGCTAAAATGCAAGTGGACTAGAAATACTGTCTGAGAAGATGGTGTCAGAAGTGAAAATGGAACTAAAATGCTGGATTAAGGCAGAGTAGTTCCCAAACTTGAAGAAAGTATATAAACACAGTTAACTATTTGCCATGACAATCTGACCCAGGATGTATATTCATATTTAGCGCAGGAGCCTGTGTAATCTCTGAGTCACTCTAAGTTTGAGCTCTCTGTCCATGATCACAGCTGGGAACATTCTAGGCTGCATTCATTTTAGGACCAGTGTTTCTCAAGTGGTAGTAGGATGATCCAGCCTCCCTTCAGAGAGTGGGGCAACCCTTATCATTGCTACTTTATAGTTAAGATAAAGTCCGAGAGGTCCACAGAGATTTTTTTTTTTTTGCCTCAAGGGTTATTTCTGGGTCTCGGTGCCTGCACCACGAATCCACTGATCCTGGAGGCCATTTTTCCCCCTTTGTTGCCCTTGTTGTTTTATTATTGTTGTGGTTATTATTGTTGTTGCTGTCGTTGTTGTTGGATAGGCCAGAGAGAAATCGAGAGGAGGGGAGAAGGGGAGAGAAAAATAGACACCTGCATACCTGCTTCACTGCTTGTGAACTAACTCCCTGCTCCAACCTACTCTGGTCCTTGCGCTTTGTGCCACGTGCACTTAACCCACTGAATACGGCCCGACTCCCTACAAGAGATCTTATGATGACATTCCTGATGGAAGTGACCAGTGATGATGGAGATAAGGATCTATTAGAGGAATGGCCCACATTGTCTATGGGGCAATATAAGGTTTCCCTGACTAAGGCCCCAGATGATGGGATTGCCTGGTATTGACCAAAAAGGCCATAATTAAGTGAGCCAGTTTCTTGCTTAACATAAAATTTTAAAAGTACCTTGTTGAGTAGTCCAGATGTCAAAGAATATCAAATGGTGACCATTTCAAATATAAATATACGTTTTTGAATATCATTATATCACAGCTTCTTTTCATTGTACTCAACAATTAGAGTTTATTACCTTTTGATTTTTTTCACAAAATAATGACTTTGCAAAGATAGATCTAGGAATGGAAAATGAAAATCTAAGAGCTATGTTTGACCTTGAGAAGAACTGTATTTCATTAATCACTACATTACAAGTCTCATCTCACTTAAGGAAAGAATAAAAAAAAAAGTCATTCTTTTACATTCCATTATGATTTGAATACAATTTGAGAGATTAAAAAACACTTGATGAGAAAATGTGTTACCAGACAATAAGACAAAAATTCCCTCAAGTCATCCTTTGCAGATATTGTTGTGAAGGTAAAGTAAAACTTTATAGTTGTACTGACACAGCATGCATGTAAGATATGACCATAGACACTGTGATACATTTTTCACTTAAAAAAATAAAACTGGCAAGATATGTTATGGTCATTTTGATATAGAATTTACTCCCAAAACACAGATTAGTAAAATGAGCTAGTTATAAACAACTAAAACTAGCAAGATATGTTATGGTAATTTTGATATAGAATTTACTCCCAAAACACAGATTAGTAAAATGAGCTAGTTATAGAGCTTGACTATCTCAGTTGACAGAAATAATGAAGCTGTGTGCTTATAAAAAATTATTTACTTGTGAAATAGTAGGGGGAAAGCTGGATTTTGTAGAGAATCCACTTTGCATTATCTTTTATTTTTCAGGACTTAAGAATCTCCAGAGTCATGTAAATTATAACCTCATGCCACATTATTGCTAGGCATCTGAAGGAGACATAGAAAACTTTTCACTTCCTCCATCACCCCCATAAAGTACGGTCAATAAGCAAAGGTTAAAGCTTCTGTGCTTTATAATTCTGAGGTTATTCACCTCAGCAGAGGTATCTGTATACCTAGATTTAAGAGCTGAAAAATCTACAAGTGAATCTTCTTCTGCTTTATACTATCAATGAACCTAAAGTAACCACATATGCTCAGAAAGCAAAAGATTTCTGAAAAGTGTAAAGCAATGTGACATATAAAAAACCAGGGGTCGAGCGGTAGCTCAGTGGGTTAAGCGAACACGGCGCAAAGCGCAAGGACCAGCATAAGGATATCGGTTCGAGCCTCTCTGTCTTCCCCACCTCTCTCCATTTCTCTCTGTCCTATCCAATAAAGAAGGACATCAACAATAACAATAATAACCACAACAGGGTACAACAAGGGCAACAAAAGGAGGAAATGGTGGCCTCCAGGAGCAGTGGATTCATGGTGCAGGCACTGAGCCCAGCAATAACCCTGGTGGAAAAAAAAATCAAATCAAACCAATAAAAGTTCTGACAACCCACACTTCATAATTAAATATATCTTCTTTTACAAATTCTAAAGGTTCTATGGCTATAACTAAAAATAGGCTCTTTTTTTTTTTTATTGCTGAATCCTTGATGAAACTGAGGTCTTTTGTTTGTTTTTAACATGACAGAGAAAATAAAAGGGGGCATGGAAGACAGAAAGAGACACCTGTTGAATTGCTTCACCACTTGGGAAATGTCAGTCATTGCTGGTAATATGGCCTATTTACATAATCATTGTTTTGCCTGAAAGAGCCCCACCCATTGTTCTATCTTCTTTCTATCTAGAGACCCACCCTGCCTGCAGGGTAACATTAATCCCACCGGCATCATGGCAACAGTTACTAAGGAAGCTTCCACCTTCCCAGCATGCCTTTTGCCTTTCTCCATCCCCTTTCCTAGCCATTTCCCTCGACTTGCCACTTCCGGTTTTATCCTATAAAAGCCACTTCTGTTTCTGGTTTCTCTCTCTTCGCATCCTGACCTAGAGGGCAGGCTGCAGGGGGAGGCAGATGCAGGTAATTGTGGTTTTTGGCTCCACATGGCCTAACCCCACGTGGCCTAACCCAGCACGGACTCTGGGGCTCCAGCACCACCATAAAGCTGAGCTGAGCAGAGCTCTGGTAAAATAATAATAATAATAAACATAAATCTTCTCTGTTTATTTTTTATAGACAGAAAGGCAGAGAGAGAGAGAATGAATACATATGTGTAAAAGAGTACATAGCACCAAGGTTTCCTTCAATGTAGCGGAGAGTTAGGTTCAAATGTGGATCATGCACATGGCAAAGCAGTACACTACAGAAATGAACTATTTCACCAACCTAATCCAAATTTTTCTAAGGAAAATTAACAAAAAAAATCTATAATTACCTACACTGTCATTTTTAACTATGATATATGAAATGCCTTTCACTGATCTCACAGAATGCATCTATTACCCTTGGCTTAGTGATAGTACAATTAGGCCCCAGGACAGCAGTAAAGATGAAGCCAAAAGGACCAGCATCTATTATTAGTATAGAGAAAGGAAGGAAAGAGATGGCAAGGCTATCCATTGTCACTGTATATATACACAAACTGGACATGCTTCTAAAAACTGTGGAGTGGGGAGTCGGGCCATAGAGCAACGGATTAAGCACACATGGTGCAAAGTACAAGGGCCTGCTTAAGGATCCCTATTCCATCCCCTGGCTCCCCACCTGCAGGAGGTTGCTTCACAAGTGGTGAATGAAGCAGATCTGCAGGTGTTTTTCTCTCCTCCTCCTCTCTGTCTTCCCCTCCTGTCTCCATTTCTCTCTGTCCTATCCAACAACAACAGCTATGACAACAATAACAACTACAACAAGCACAACAACAAGGGCAACAAAATGGGCAAAACAGCCTCCAGGAGCTGTGGATTAATAGTGCAGGCACCAAGCCCCAGAAATAACCCTGGAGGCAAAAAAAAAAAAGGGGGAGGTCAGGCGGCAGTGCAGCGGGTTAAGTGCACATGGCGCAAAAGCACAAGGACCAGTGGAAGGAACCGGTTCGAGCCCCGGCTCTGGCTCCCCACCTGCAGGGGAGTCGCTTTAGAGGCGGCAAAGCAGGTATGCAGGTGTCTTTCTCTCCCCGCTCTCTGTCTTCCCCTCCTCTCTCCATTTCTCTCTGTCCTGTCCTACAACGAATGACATCAACAACAACAATAATAACCACAGCAAGGCTACAACAAGGGCAACAAAAAGGGGGGGGGGCAAAAAACTGTGGAGTGATCAACTGTAGGAAATGAGTTCAGTAAGGATCTAAGTTGTCTAAAGTGCCACCAAAAAAATGGTTCATGTCATAATATGGCCAAAGAAATGTGCCTACCTGACTGGATTGTTCTTTAATCTTGTCATACAACAATCAAAGCACCAGAGACAGACTGCTGAATTCCAGGGGTAAGTTACAATCAGGATGAAATGATAAATCTGGTATTTGTATCCCCTTAGCCAAAGGATAAAACACAAAGCAAATCCCATACTTTGCCTCCTCTATTCCACACAATGTTTGATGGACTTGTACAGAGAGGGGTGGCTGGTTTTAAAAAGAGAAGATGATGTTCAATGAAGAGGACAGCTCTCCTTTGAAATGCCCAGTCTATTTCAAGCCACAGGCATCATCAGAGGCGCTATGTCACCATCAAATAGGAGAAGACAGCAGAACCATACTTAGAGACCCTTGAAGTCAACAGACCTGGGTGCCCAGTCAAGATTCCTAATTAACCATGAGCACAGTGTGGCATGGAAGTCAGCACGACCACCACATCTGGATCAAGTCAGCAGAGGATTCAAGTAGATACCCTCCAGAAAATAGTGTGTGCTCATTTCTGCACCTCCAAGCAATCACTATGAATTATTTAGCCTCTATTCATGTATTTTAAACACCTCTATCCCCAGGCACATGCAATATTTTCTTGGATTTTTAAGGAAAGGTAAGGTTTATAATACATCTCTTCTTTTGCTCTGCCAGTGAGAATCTAGAAGACTCGGGCCATTTTTTTTTTCTCCGTTAACTAAAAAAAAAAAAAAGGACAAGATAATAAGGCTTTAGTAAAACACAATAAATTGTCTGTTTGGAAACTTATAGGACTTTAGTAAAACACAATAAATTATTGGCTCTTTGGAAACATAATCTGTAGGCCTAAATAACCCTGTACATTTAAAGTTTCGGGCCATTACTGGATCAAAATTGTAAACTGGTTCCAAAAGAATGAAACTATGCAGCATATATTTCAATGTCCTAAAGATGTAAATAAAAGCACATAAGCACTCTTGAGATATTTACCCAAAATATGCTAGGGATGGAAAAGAAACACATTTACACATTTCTGAAAGCTAGAATAAAAAGTAATGAAGGAGGTTGTTAAAAGCTTGAATTTTTCATAAAAATCTGCCATTCATACCCAATTATTTTTGGAAATAATATGAAGGTATAATTTTTAAAAGTTATTTCAAAAATAAGTTATAATTTATCAGTATAGAAGTATTCTGAGTAGAAAAAGAAGTGACCAAGCAGTGCATCAAGAATTTAAAATGCAAGGTTAGCAAATAAAAAACACTTACCTAGGTACTTTGTGAGCTCACATTTCTGAATGCAATATGTGGAAACATCCACAAATCATACATTCAAAGTTTGATATTTGCTAACAATTGGCCTTGGAGGCTGAGCCCTTTCTTTGAAGATTGTTGTTTCTATTGCTCTTCACATAGCATAGTGAGGCAGACAGAAACTATTGTAAAAATGATGGTAACACAACATCAGCCTACCTCTTCTGCCCAGACAATTACTAAGTCACAAATACTCAGGCAGACACACCGTCAACATTATAGAAAAAAATAAAATATGGATTGTTACCCCATAGTGTGTGGGCAAAACACCCACGATGTTGACACATAAATCTTAAACACAAGCAGAGGCATTTGACTGACACCACCACTCACCAATCTGGTTCTACACCTACCTTCAAAATCACTGTGTTCCAGGAAAAACTATGTGTATTGTTTTATTTCTATTCATCAAGTTACTGAAGGAAATCAGAAAGAAATCATAAGAGGATAGTTTTACACCATTGTTTTCCACTATTCATATTCTAGGTAGTAAAAGCCCATCATATGTTCTTAATTTTTTTTTCCTCACAATACCAAAATGACAATAGTAAAAAGTAAAATTCTTCCTATGATTTAGCCCCCTCTTCTTTGGCATTCTAATGCCTCATCAAAGAACATTTTGTGAACTGCTGCTGAACAAGTTTCTATCTACCAATTAAGAAAACCCTTTCAAATGATTTCTGAAGAGGGTGTGAGCAAAAGTTAAATAACCTGACTTTCAATAAGGCACCTGAAATTCATGTTTAAGAAGTACTCTCAGCAGATTATCAAAATAGCTCACCTTTGTTATACAGCAAACCAAGGTTTGAGCCCTGCACCCACCACAATGAAGAAAGTTTTAATGCTGTAATGCCTCTGCCTCTCTCTCTCACTCTTTCATCCTTCCCCCTCCCCTCCCTCTCCCCTCCCTCTCCTCCCTCCCCTCTCTTCCCTCTCTTCTTCCTCTCCCTGTCACCCTCCCACTTCCCCTTTCCCCCTTCCCCTCTCTTCCCCTCTCTCTAGCTCTATCTGGAAAAAAATTAGCTCAGCAAGATGAAGCCTTAGAAAATACACATACACACATACATGCTTAGAGAGAGAAAACGAGAACAGAGAAGACTATCCGAACTTCCATCTTTATTTTCTTTATTTCCTCAATAAATAGTCTAGACAAACTTCCAGCTGTACTGGAATAATCAGTTAGTGCTGGTAATTATTATAGCCCATAGTGGCTTTCCAATATACCAACAATTTTTCCTACACTCTTTCTATTCATTTGACAAAATACAACAGTCAGAACCATAATATCAAACTCTTAGCCATAACTGCTTATATACCTTACCAGAAACGCTAAAGACAGAATAGACAATTAAATTTAAATTTTTTATAAATGTGAAACAATAATCCTATTGCTACTCTCTTAAGGGATTATTTTCATTATGGTCTGAGTGTTCTTTTCCACATTCCTTGACTGCACAATAAGAAGACTAGACTATGTAACTAATTCCTTATCAATTTGATCCTCTGTACCTATCATGATTCCCTGTCATTCTTCTCACTGGCATTCCTAATGGAGCTTGAAATTAACTTTTTTTCTTGGCCTTATGCCTTATTTTATTGTATTTTGTTAATCTGTGTTTTGTTTTCCCTTAGATTTTTACTTTATGCACCATTTTCTGAGAAGTCAACACTGATCTGAAAGTAGTTCGTCTTAACTAATGCTATGGAAACAAAGCAAACAAAGAGTATATGAAAAATTAATATTTAAATTTTCCCATGAATTATAGTAACTTTAAAAGAGAGTTAAAGACGAGATTTTCTTTTAGGGAGGGCACATCTCACAGCATTATTCACAGAATAAACTACTGGACAGTGTCATACCAATCAGCCTCAAGACAATATAAAAGTAGCACAAACCAACATGGATATATAGTCTTAATACCTCCAGGAGGATAGAAAGGGGTAAAAGCTGATAAAAAAAATTTTTAATGGCTTTTGGGCAATTATGATCATGATGGAATTGGCACAGCATGGTTTTAATCACAAAGAAGATTAATATTTATTTTCAACCAATGTAGCTAAAAATGTTACTGTATCTCTTCCCTTTTTATACTAGGAACATGTTGATTGAAATGGTTTCATTTATCTAAACTGACAGCTAGAAAAAAAGTGGATTTTTTTTCTGATTAAGTTAAAACTTAGCAACATCTGGTTTCCTACAATTACTGAAAATTATTCAAAATATGTCTTTAATATTTATCAGTCACACAGTGCTTGTCACAAGCTTAGTAAATTCTTTTGAAACTCAACATTTTGCAATAGCAATAAAACAAATTAATTATGGAAGCATTGATTGTAACAGGAGACTCATTCAAAAACTCAGAAAAAAACAACTTACTTTAAAACAAGACTGGGCACATTCAGGGTAGTCTGGTCATAGATTTAACTCACTTTGAGAATTATTAGGATTATTAGTAAAATGCAAGTGTTTGGTTATTCTCAGTAAGAAATTAAAGGTTTTTATATTATTTCAAAAAGAAAAGAAGAGAAATGACTATCAGGCGTGGTGGAGTCATCAAGCCCCAGTGATAACCATAGTAAAAAAATAGAGAAAGATAAAGAGGAGGCAGAGGGCAACTATATTCTGTATTCTATATGTACTATGCAGAATATCTTAGAAACAAGTGATGAAGGTATCTCTAGCATTCTTATCTGAAATCTTACAAATTTATTACAAAAAAAAAAATGCTAGATAATCATTCCTTCCAGTATAAGTTGAATATACAAAAGCTAGTATGGTATACATGAAGTAGCATGGCAAAATGATTCCAAAAGGGTGGTCTTGAACATTCTATACAAAAAATGTAATATGTGATGTCAATCATGAAAAGTGGCTGGGAGCAAAATAAAGGAAACGGTTTTAGCCAGTGCACTATAGACTCTTTTACTATAGAAAGCAGGAAAGACAGCACATATTTGGTTATGACTTTCACATATAGTAGCCAAACTTCAAGGAAGGACAGTTTATTTCAGTAATTACTTTACTCTCACAACCTCACTATGAAATAGACAGTAAACTGAAGTTTAGGAAATGAGTTACACAGCTGTCATATCATAGTTCCAAGTGTTAGAGAGACAGAAGAGACATGTACCCCAAGTGTTGGGGTTTGCATAGAAAGAGACTTGCAGGTTAGTTCACTCCTGCAGCCACCTGAAAAGCAGCCCATACCAGCCTGACCACTTGAGAATACAGTGGGATTCTGCAGGGAGTCAGAGACTATCCTCCAACTGTCACTGATGCCAGACAAGCCATTTACGAAGTAAAGTCAGCAATGAGAATACAAGCTGGCCAATTACAAGCAACAAGGAGTTCAGACTAACAACCACAATATCCCAAAGAGATCTGACCTCTAGCACTTTATCACTCTGCTTCTCTGCAGGCCATATTTTTTTTGGGGGTGGTAGTGGTGGTGGAGTGATGTACTACTTCCTAATTAAATCTACTATTAATTGTTTTTCTAATAAATTGTTTTAATATATTAGTAGTTACTGTACTCACTGGCCATACACGTTTGGTTAAATCTTCACTAATACAAGAATGGAAGGCTCAAAGTAATTCATGAATGACACATTAACACAAGGTTCATTGACCCTAAAGCCCATATTTTAAACATCTAAGTCTCATTAACATAACCAATGTATCAAAGTTTCTGCTATTAATTTTCCAAATTTTATAAGCTATAGTTCATGCATTATCTAACATACTCTATTAAAAAATAAAATACAAAATTTCTTTATATAATCAGCCATTTCAGGTTATGAAAAGCCTAAATGCATCACAGGCCTTCAATGAATTTACATTTCCACAGAGGGATAAAGCAAAAATAGAAATAATCACTTAAAATGCAAAAAAATAGCATTATATTTATAGTATAGGTCTCCAAAGGATGAATTTTGAGGTAAAAAATAAATTTAACAATTAGATATAGCATGATAAATAGAATAGTATATCAACATTTAGATAAGTTAAAGTAATAACAAGTTCAGACTCCAAGATAAAGTCTAAAACATTTAAGTTAAAAAAAAAGACTACTCCTAATTATGGATTTCTAGTTGTTCCCTATTCACATTTCAGGCCTTTTGATAAGTTCTCATGTTCCAGCTACTAGGGTCATCTCTTTCTCACATAAACAGAGTTCCTTCTTACTCTAGACCTTGAAACAGAAGGTTATTTTCCTTGGGAAATCTGTCTACTTAGTCAATGCCCAATTATTCTCTAGTTTTGGGCAGGTGTACAAAATCTCTCAAGGGGCCCTTGGTCAGGTTGATGGGGTAAACAGTTAATTTTATTCACATATTTATTCAAGTCTAGAGCTACTCTCCTCTCCAATCCAACTATCCAGCTCTCTTCTCAACTCTGACACCATTATCCCAGACAATATTTTTGTCTACCTGAAAGTTAATTATCAAACTCAAGCAAAAACTATGAAAATCATGGGCCCCTAGGAACATGCCTGAAATAGACTTCCTCATTTCTTTCGACCCTAAGAGCCCTATTCTCATCTGCTCTAGTCCTATATTTTGGTTAATGTTCATTTATCATTTTGTCCTGCTATTTTTTTTAATATCTTACTGTCTTTCAGCCACCAAATTGCAGATACTATCATTATTCCATCCTTACTTTCCTGGGAAGATGACCTCACCAATGTGTCCTAGAACCTCACCTCTCCAGAGCCCTACCCCACTAGAGAATGACAGAAATGGGATGGGGGGGGGGGAGGGAGGATTGACCTGCCACCATCATGTCCAGTAGAGAAGCAATTACAGAAGCCAGAATTCCCACATTTTGTCCCCCATAAGAGTTTTTGATCCATACTTCCAGAAGAGAAGAAATGATATGGAAAGATGACCAGAGAACTCTGAACTCCATCTCCATCAGAACTGGGAGAGAAAAGAGGAAAAAGGAAAGACAATTAGAAGTAATAAGTGTAGGTATGACTTAGAAAGAAAGAGAAGACAGAACCTTGGGGAAGAAAAGAGAGGGTCAAATATATGTAAATATAGACAGATAGTTCTAGAATAATAGCCCATATTAGCAACCTTGGGAGAATTACTGTAGCTTCCAGTAGAGGTAATGGGAACACAGAACTCTGGTGGTGGCAAAAGTACAGAATTATACCCCTGTTGTCTTGTAACCATGTAAGTCAACATTAAGTTACTAATAAGTTTTTTTAAAAGAAAATATCTCACATGGAGAACCTGTGGTGCCTAAAGCAGATATTTTCATAAAATTTAGTATTTTCCCTTTCCTACTACAATTATGTTTAATAATGTCACATAAGAAGCACTTAATAAGTACTTACAACAAGAGAAATGAAGAAAGATTCCAAATATACTTATAGGTCTGCAATTGAAAATTTTATTCCAACATGATTTTTCTTAAACAATGTGTACATATCTTTCTGCCCAGATTCTATAACTCATTAATTTTTTTCAGGAGTTTCTTTTTTATTTCTTTATTGGGGGGATTAATGGTTTACAGTCAACAATAAAATACAGTAACAAAAGATAAAATGCAGTAGTTTGTACATGTATAAAATTTCTGTTTTCCACATAATAATTCAACCCCTTCTAGGCCCTCTGACATCATGTTCCAGGACCTGAATCCTCCCTGCCACCCCAGAGTCCTTTACTTTGGTATAATACACAAACCCAGTTCAAGTTCTCCTTTCTTATTTTTCAACTTCTTTTATTATTATTATTATTGGTGATTTAATAATGATTAACAAGATTGTGGGATAAAAGGGGTACACATCATACAATTCCCACAACCAGTGTGTCCTATCCCATCCTCTTCACTGGAAGGTTCCCTATTTTTTTTTCCCTCCAGGGTTATTGCTGGACTCGGTGCCTGCACCATGAATCCACCGCTCCTGGAGGCCATTTTTTTCCCTTTTTGTTGCCCTAGTTGTTGCAGCCTCGTTGCGGCTATTATTGCCATTGTTGACGTTGCTTTGTTGTTGGATCGGACAGAGAGAAATGGAGAGAGGAGGGGAAGACAGAGAGAGAGGGGAGAGAAAGATAGACACCTGCAGACCTGCTTCACCGCCCGTGAAGCGACGCCCCTGCAGGTGGGGAGCCGGGGGCTCGAACCGGGTTCCTTACGCCGGTCCCTGCGCTTTGCACCACGTGCGCTTAACCGACTGTGCCACCATCCGACTCCCAGTTCCCTATTCTTTATCGCTCTTGGAGTATAAACCAAAGATCTCTAAAGAAGGCAGGTCAGAATTCTGGTTACTATAATTGCTTCTCCACTGAACATGGATCCATACTCTCAGCCTGTTCCTATCTTTTCCTAGTGGAGTAGAGTTCTGGGGAAGTGGGGTTCCAGAACACATTGGTGAGGTATTTTTTACCTAGGGAAAGCAGGCCGGCTTCGTGGTAGTATTTAACTTCCGTCTATGAATGAGATCATCCCATATCCATCCTTCCGTTTCTGACTTATCTCACTTAACATGAATCCTTCAAGCTCCATCCAACATGGGGTGAAGAAGGGGAAATCACCATTTTTTTAGACATTTAAAGAATATATATTTATTTATTTATTTATTCCCTTTTTGTTGCCTTTGTTGGCTTTTCATTGTTGTAGTAGTTATTATTGTTGTTGTTACTGATGTCATCGTTGTTGGATAGGACAGAGAGGAATGGAGAGAGGAGGGGAAAACAAGAGAGGGGGAGAGAAAGATAGACACCTGCAGACCTGCTTCACTGCTTGTGAAGTTACTCCCCTGCAGGTGGGGAGCCGGGGGCTCAAACCATTGCTTATGGTGGTCCTTGCATTTAACCTGCTGTGCTACCACCCTACTCCCAAAATCACCATTTTTAATAGCTGAGTAGTATTCCATTATGCATATATATCACAACTTGCTCAGCACTCATCTGTTGTTAGACACCTGGGTTGCTTCCAGGTTTTGCCCATTACAAATTGTGCTGCTATGAACATAGGTATACACAAATCTTTTTGGATATGTGTTTGTGGTTCCTTGGGATAAACCACCAGAAGAGGAACTTCAGGGCTATAGGGAGGGTCCAATTCTAGCCTTCTGAAGTTCTCCAGACTGCTCTCCACAAGGGTTGGACCAATTTACATTCCCACCAGCAGTGAAGGAGGGTTCCTTTGTCCCCAAAACCTCTCTATAATATTATTAATTTTATAAGAAATAATTCACTTTATTACATACAGTGGTTGGCCTTTAATAACTATAAAATCAGTTTTACCACCACATACTGTGGAATGCCATCAACTTTTTTAATAAGACGCCTAATACTGACAGTTAAAGTATTATATAGGAGAAAAATACCATTTAAAGCACTATATATGAGAGAAAACCTCTACACTATCCCCTAAACAATAATATGACATTCCTCTTAACAACTGTTTTCTGGGTTGATAATTTACTTCTTTGACAGTTAAAGAGTCATAACCACAGAATTGCCAAGCCTTATACTAAAGCTAATTTGTCCACTTCTATAGAAGATCTTATACTAAATGACAACAGATACTAAATCAAGAAAGATGTTGAGAAGTTCAAATAAGAAGGAGTGGGAAGAAACTTTCTGGAGTAAAACACCCTGCCAGTGGCAGATGTGAAGATCTATACTGCTAAAGTTAAACTAAGAAATCTTGGTATCATGACCTTTATAGATCCTAAGTATTCTAATCACAAAAATAGTGTGCCTGATCATATCAACAGATAACTTATTTTATGACATTCTGGAAGATAATATTACAGGCAAATGACCAGCATTAGAAAAGCTCTTAACCTTAGTTCACATTCTTGCAAATAGAAAATTCACATAGGTTGTGTCCCTAATGTCAAATGGAAGCAGCAGCACCTAAATTTCTTCCCTTCCATCAGTTCTCATAACATCCTCCTTTAGGCCATGCTTGAGTATCTGAGAAGCTTTTCTGATGACAGAATGTGAAGGGAGCAATGAACCAGCACAATCTCCAGGGAAAGCTATTCAACCTTCATCTCAGTTCAAACATCACCTGCTCTGGGAAGTTTTCCCAAACCCCAATCACCTGCCAACAAAGACAAAATCTGGATCCCATTGCTATAACTCTCAAAACATCCTGGACTTGAACTTTGTACCACTCACAGCTAATTTAAATAATTAATGATAAATAATGTCTAGTACTTCTTTACTTACATGATTTTGCAAGTACTATAGTGAAATTTAAGTATGTTTTATATTCTCAGTGTCCTAAAGAACTTTGGCACTAATAAACTCTAAGAAATGACAAGATTAATGATTTGATTAAGCAGCTCTTTTGCAGACTGCAGAAAGAAAGCAAAATAGAAGCCCAAGTAGAAGATTGCTTTGCAGCCCTCAAGGTGGTGCCTTGGATAAAGTGTTGAGCTCTCAAGCATGAGACCTACAGTTCAGGTCCCTGTCATCACAAGAGCCAGAGTGATACTGTGGTGTTGGTTTTTTTTCTCTCTCTCTCCCCTTCCATCAATTTATAAATAAATTAAATATTTTTAAAAGAAAATAGCTTCAACAAAGGATGAAAAAATAAGACAAGCAAGAAAAGCTATCAGTGTACTATGTTTTTGTTTGCACTGTGTGTTTTATGCATAGTATCTAATTTAATCTTCACAGTAGCTGAAATATAAGTATTCTTTGACCTTCATTTTATAGGGGGAAATTGAGGGATGGGGGCTTATATAATTTTCCAGGGTAGTATAATAATAGGTTTTAACTCTCACATCTTTAACTCATATGTTTACATACCTTTCTACTTTACCTCTTTGCTTCTTATATAGTTTAATGTTAGTCATATAGTTCTCTACCTGTGTATTATTTTCATTAGAAATATTTTTTAAATGCAAATTTGTGCTCAAACCTCAATATCATGTGTAACAACACTATATGAATTATTTAATCTTTTCCTTTTTTTTCTTTTACCAGAACACTGCTCGACTCTGGCTGTAGGTGGTGCAGGGGATTGAACCTAGGACTTTGAAGCCTCTTTGCATAACCATTACGCCATCTACCCCTGCCCTATTTACTCTTTTCCTATGAATAAATCTCCTAGTGAAACTTGTTTGAGTACATATTTGCTAAATACGGATCATAATATTCTATTTAGGTTTTCACAAATCTCTTCTTTTATAAACAGGCTTCATTTATTCTAACAGTATCTACTGATAACTTACTCCTAGTTTTCATACATAAACAGTAGATTTGGTTATTAAGAAAAAAGGAATGTAGACACATTAAGTACTTGATATCTAATGTATATACATATCTAACTTGTAAATAAAGAGATGTTAAATTGCCTTGGAGGTCAGCAATAACATACTCAATACTATATGTTCAAGGACCTAGGTTCAAGCCCCTAGTCCCCTCCTGAAGAAGAGCTTCACAAATGGTGAAGCAATGCTGCAGGTGTCTCTTTTTTTTTATTTTATTTTATTTAAGAAAGGATTAATTAACAAAACCATAGGGTAGGAGGGGTACAACTCCACACAATTCCCACCGCCCAATCTCCATATCCCACCCCCGATAGCTTTCCCATTCTCTATCCCTCTGGGAGCATGGACCCAAGGTCATTGAGGGTTGCAGAAGGTAGAAGGTCTGTCTGGCTTCTGTAATTGCTTCCTCGCTGAACATGGGCGTTGACTGGTCAGTCCATACTCCCAGTCTGCCTCTCTCTTTCCCTAGTAGGATGGGTCTCTGGGGAAGCTGAGCTCCAGGACACATTGGTGGTGTCTTCAATCCAGGGAAGTCTGGCCGGCATCCTGATGACACCTGGAACCTGGTGACTGAAAAGAGAGTTAACATACAAAGCCAAAAAAATTGTTGAGCAATCATGGACCCAAAGCTTGGAAAAGTGGAGAGGAAGTATTAGGGAGATACTCACTGCAAACTCTAGTATACTTCTGCTTTCTTACTTTGGTGCCATACTCCAAACTCAGTCATTTTCTGCTTTGCGTTTCTACTTATTTTTTTTTTTTTTTTACATGCATAACGTTCCCCAACAGGTGTCTCTTTTTTCTCTCCCTTTCTATGGTCAACTTCCCTCTCAATTTCTGTATCTTATCACATTTAAAAAAACGGAAAGGAATTGCCACTGGGAGCAGTGAATTCTTTGTGTAGGCACCAAGCCTCAACAGATAACCATGGTAACAATAAAAAATAAAACTGCTTTGATATAAGATAATTGTACAGTGGGCCCAACAGTTCAAGGAGCATTTTCATGCAGTTATACTTTTTTTTCTTGTTTTCTTTTTTTTTCCCCAATAGTTATCCTTGGGACTTGGGGCCAGCACTACAAATACACTTTTACCAGCTGCCATATTTTCCTTTTTTCTCTCCTTCTCTCTCTATTTTACTTGAGAAGTTGAGAGGGGGAAGGGGATATAGAAAGGAAGAAATAAAGGTAGACACCTGCAGAACTGCTTATGAAACTTCCCCATGCATGTGGAAAGCAGGGGCTTGAACCTGAGTCCTTGAACATGATAACATGTGTGCTAAACAGGTGTACCATGATACAGCCCCTATGTTTACTCCTCCTACCCCCCAAGTCCTCTCTACCCACCCAACCCCCACAGAGCACTGCTTACATCTGACTTACGGCTGTGCTGGGGATTGAACCTGCCACCTTTGGTGCCTCAGGCATGAAAAGCTTTTCACATATACACTGCGTTGTTTCCCCAGCCCTCTATGTTTACTTTTTTTAAAAAATTTTTTTATATTTATTTATTTTCCCTTTTGTTGCCCTTGTTGTTTTTCACTAGTGTTGTAGTTATTGTTGTTGTTATTGATATCGTCATTGTTAGATAGGATAGTGAGAAATGGAGAGAGGAGGAGAAGACAAAGAGAGGGAGAGAAAGACAGACACCTACAGACCTGCTTCACTGCCTGTGAAACGACTCCCCTGCAGGTGGGGAGCTGGGGGCTCAAACCCGGATCCTTATGCCAGTTCTTGCGCTTTGCAGCAGGTGCACTTAACCCGCTGCGCTACCGTCTGACTACCCTATGTTTACTTTTTAATAAAGCACAAATTATATCCGTAAATATGCTCTTGTGTAGGTTTAAAGAAAATATAGAAGAGTGAAATAAGAATTCCCAAACTCACTGCCAGTAACCTACCTTAAATGTGTATCTCTATGGTTACAACCAGAAGTCACAAAAATGCTGTAGACCTGTTAGTCCTTCTACCAAAGAATGAACTAATAAAATCAAAATCAGCAGGTAGTGACAGCAGTGTAAATATGTCAAGGCATTGTACATCTGCTGTCTTCCTCTACCATTTTACTTAAGCTAATAAACACCTCGTACTTCTTACCTCACTCACTATGGACAGATCTCTAACTGAACTTACAGTTAGTACAGTGAAAAAGCATTCTTACTAATTATGAACCATGATGTTCTGTTTAGTTCTTTATGAACCTCTCCTTTCACAAATGATCTCCATTTACTCTAAATGTGTTTACTGACAATTTCCTCCTGCCTTTCATATTTTAGAATAGCTCAAGCTATAAAACCAGCTTTTTTTTTTTAAGTGTGTGGCGGGGGAAGCTAAGTTAATGCTTGGCAAGAATTAGAGAAATGTGGCACAGGCACCTGGGTGAGCAGTGGTGTATACAGAATTTGCATCGGGGAGACTTTGGGTTCCCTGCCCCAAGAACAGTATATACCGGAGCCATGTTCTTGTCTCACTCTCTCTTAAACAATATATTATGTAAGAAATTAAAGATTTGGGAGCAGAGCGAAAGCACACAGGGTTAAGTGCACATAGTGCAAAGCACAAGGACCTGGGCGAAGATCCTGGTTAAAGCCCCTGGTTCCCCACCTGCGGGGGCGGGTGGGGGGCCTGGTGTCACTTCATAAGCAGTGAAGCAGGTCTGCAGGTGTCTTTCTCCACCCACCCCACCCACCCCACCCCTCCTCTCTTAATTTCTCTCTGTCCTATCCAGCAACAACAGCAACAACAACGAGAAAATGGCCAACAGCAGCAGTGCATTCATAGTGCAGGCACCTAAGCCTCAGGGATAACCCTAGAGGCAAAGAAAAAAAATTAAAGATTCACTCAAAGCAGAGAAAGAATCTAAGAAAGTTTATGAGGATATAAAAAGTGGATGGTGGAGTTCTTAATTCTTCATATTTCAGTTTCATTGTATGGTTTTGTTTTAATATTATGCTAAACTCAAAGACATTAAGCACAGCTCAATTTAAATGTTAATAGCCAGTAGATTTCATTTTTTATTACTATTTTATTGACCTCAGCTTTTATATGTTGATATATATGAAAGCTAATAATTCTTGGTAAGCTACTAACTTTACTAAATATAGATAATTGAGAGTAGCTACTATACATATCTAAGAGTTAACAATTCTTAAGGAACAAGAGATGAAACAGATGAAGCAGTTATGCACAAGGACTCATGATTTATATGGATCAAATGATAAAAGTCAAGCAGCAGTTATTTACTCTTTTTCTCATTAAATGTACTTCAAGGAATCTGTGCAACAGAAATCATTTAAAGAGTCACATATTGCATTTACTTATTCTAGCAAATTATGACAACTCACATGAGGAAGAAATGTATGAGCTAAAGATAGGATAGCAGGACTAAATTTCAGACTAAAAATGTCTTCAAAAATTAATGATATTGAGAAGTAAAAAAGAATTATGCAAACTGGACAGAAGAACCTCAGTTCTACTATAACCACCACACATATTCACATAAAATACATGTTAAAAAATCATATGGATAACCAAGCTAAAAAAAAACTATTAAGTAATCTCTGAAAACATTATGATACTGTATTATGCTATGTTGAGTGATTTTGATTTTTTACTTTTTTCACACACACACGGGTGCAAAACCTCTAAAATAACATCTACTAAACTAAAAACAAACCAGATGGACTGGTACGTCACCCTGTGACACTAATAATACGCAGTCCTTCATATATGTAGCTCACTTGGTTGTAAGAAAGTAGGTTAATTTCTCATTTATAAACCTAAAGTTTCACTTCAGACCCCATTATTTTGATGTTAAAGTGGCTCAATCTCAATACCGTTTTTATTCGAGGAAGGAAACATACAAACACACCATAGCAATTTCACTATCATCCATTATTCAAGAATGGTCTCATTGAATAAATATCTGCTCTGAGGCTCTAAGCAAATTTCATTTCTGAACACAACTGTCTGCAGTCAGCAGGCTATTTCATCAAGATAAGATCACACATTCAATCAACTGCACCCCCCAGAAGGAGATACTCAAAAGGTTGCTTAATAATGTCAATTCACAACAATAAAAACAAAATTAAAAAAAAAAAAAACGTTGATAGCCCATGACCTTTAGTGTTCTTTCTTTTTCAAAGACTTCTAAAAAATATAGGAGTTCTCCTTAATTCCATTTCAGGTGGCTCACCTCCTAACAAAGACACAGAAGCTAGATACAGTCCAGGGCCCATGAGATAGAGCATATGTGCGCATGTATCCACAAGTTAGGGGAAAATATACACCTTAAAGCAAAAGTGCACAATTGTTTGTAGTGACTCAATAAGTGCAGCAAGTAAGTGGAAAGACCTTAAAATGACACCATAAAGTACTTAATGAAATGTTTTCTACTTAGACCTACATACCATCCTCACCTACTTCATATTTCACTTCCCTCAATCACTCTAAGGTTAACCTTAGAGCTAATCTAAGTAAGGACAACAAAAGCCGGATAAGAGCAAGAGACTGGCATACTTTATTGATGGCTCTTTGGGTTACTACCAAGCTACCCCATCATCTGGGGCCCCAGTCAGAAACCCTGGGATTCCCATATAAATATGATGGGCCTAGACTTCTGATAGATCCTTCTCTCCACCATCGCTGTTCATCTCCATCAGGAACAATATCATGTATCCTCCTGTGGGCTTCTAAGGACCTAGCCCTTAATGTAGAACAACAATAATAGGGCTTGTCCCACTCCTCGAAAAGAAGCTGGGTCAACATACTCTGCCACTCGAGGAAGATGGATCCTGAAATAAGTGCAGCTTAGAATGTTCCTAGTTATGACTATGGAACACAAGCTCAGACCGACAGGGATGCAGAGGTTACACAGGCTCATGTGCTAAATATAGGCCCCAGATCAGATTGACAGGGTTTACAGTTAATGATATTTATATACTTTTCCCATATTTGAAAGCTACTCTCTCTGCCCTGATCCAGCTTTCTGGTTCTATTCCCAACTCTGACATCATCTTTCCAGAGAATACTTTTAGTCCACCTGCATGTTAACTGTTGGGCTCAGGCAAAATTTATTAGAGTCATGGGCCCCTTAAAATACACCTAAAGTAGACTTGCTAGCTTCTTCCTACATAAAGACCCCCAATTTCATTTGTTATATTCTTACCTTTAAGTTCCTGATTATTAAATAATTTGTTCTTTTATATCTTAATACTTTTCTTTCACCAAGTTGTAGATGCTAACATGATGTCTACCTGACTTCCCTGGGCAGATGACCGCACTACTGTGTCGTGGAACCAATCCCACAAATCCAGAGCCCTACCCTACTATGGAAGACAAAAACAGGCTGAGAGTATGGATCGACCTATCAATGCTCATGTCCAGCACAGAAGTAATTTCAGAAGCCAGACCTTCCACCATCTGCACCCCATAATGACCCAGAGGGTTAAAGAATAGGAAAGCTCCCAATTAAGGAAAAAGGATATGGAATTCTGGTGGTAGAAATTGTGTGGAATTGTACCCCTCTTATCCTATGATCTTGTCGATCATTACTAAATCAATCAATAAAAAAAACATAGGAGTTTCTTCTAATTGGATGTTCTACTAACCTTTAAATTTTTTTTCAGATTATATTTATATATTGCTGTTTATATTGAGCTTGTACCTAAAATTAAAAAGAATCAATAAATTTTGTTTTCAGGAACCAGGTGGTGGCGCACTTGGTTGAGTGCACATGTTATACTGTGCCAGGTTCAAGCCCCTGGTCCCCGCCTGCAGGAGGAAAGCTTCACAAATGGTGAAGCAGTGCTACAAGTGTCTCTCTCCCTCTCTATCAACTCCTTCCCTCACAATTTCTGACTGCCTCTATCCAACAAATAAATAAAAATACAAGAAAAATCTGTTTTCAGTAAAGAAAAATTAAAAACAAGAAATTTGAGTATGGGAGGGGTCCGACTTATACAAATATTTCAGTTTATCAAGTGTCAGTATCAAATAGTACCCAGACTTCTAGACCCTAGATATCTGCCATCTGACTAACATTATTACTCTTTAGGTTGAAGTATATTTGTATTGGATTCTTTAAGTACCTAACAAACTTGCCTATATACAATTATCTGAAATATCCTATTCAATTAACTTTTAGATATTATGATCTTAATATTTACTTGAATAAACATGTATTCACCTCATAACATGACATAGCACATACAATAGCAAGTGAAAATATATACTATAAACAGATGAATGGATTCATATCTGCAAGCCCACCCTGTTTGTAGAATCACCATTTCTTGTTTAGGAACACTTAATTTCTTTTCAGTAATATATTTTACTGTGAAGTTCATACATATCCATGAGTTATATACCCAATAAATGGTGTATGCCTTAGAAGATTGTTATTTGTTGTCAGTTTGGAGTGGGGGGGTGCAGTGAGGAGAGCAAGTGTTCTTCAGGGCTTCACCACTCTCAGCCAACTTTTAAGATAAGGCAGTGGGAGAGAAGGAAAAATATATCACAGCACTGATGTTTCCTCCAGTGCAGTAGAGATCAGTATAGAACGGGGAACTTTTTTCACCTGAGTATCCACAATGCATAGATAATCAACAATAAACCTATAAGGTCAACATTATTATGTATATTTTTAATCTAGGGTAGCAACAACTCTGACTTAAGGTACCACCATACCTGTGCTCTGTGCCCTTAAGCACTATGCAACTGAACACCGTATGATGGAATGGCATGTGTTGATTATCTAAAGTGACATCTTGTAGATATCTGGTGGGTTTTCAGACTAGCAAAACCCTGACACTTGGGACAATTTCACAGGTGTTCTTGAACCTGAAGATCAGGGTTTTTATTTGCATGTTTTTGTTGGGTTTTCTAGGTCAAGTGAGTAGTGAAGCACTTTCCAAGTTCACTTTGGCCATTGATGGAAAGAAAATAGGCCTCTATTTGCTGGTTTTTGTAAACAATTCTCTTAATGCCTGAACTGCCTTGGTAACAAAGAATCACTGTTTTAATATAAATTGTATTAGTCTTTTCCTCTCTCTCTCTCTCTCTCTCTCGACAAGATCCTTCTTTGAGTTTTTTGGGTTTTTTTTTTTTTTCTTGTTCAAACTATGTGTCTTGATCTGAAATGTGATACCTATTCAGATTCAGACTGTGGTTAGAATCCAATAGGCAGAGTGATAGTGTGAATAACAGCGTGCAACTAAAGCAGATTCTCAGTGGTATCCAAGGTACTTTTTTGAATTTTATCTTATGCCTAAGCAAATCGTCTTTCTTTCTCTTTTTTATTTTTATTTTATTATCTTTATTTATTTATTGGATAGAGGCAGCCAGAAATCAAGAGGAAGGGGGAGGCAGAGAGGGAGAAAACAAAACACCTGCAGTACTGCTTCACCACTCTCAAAGCTTTCCCTATGGAGGTGGGGGATGGGGACTTGAACCTGGGTACTTGCACATTGTACCAGGTGCAACACCATCCAGCCACTCTTTCTCTCTTTCTTTCTTTTGATATTTGTTTTTTGTTTGTTTGTTTGCTTGTTTTGCTTTGTTTTCTCTCCTATCTCTTTCCCATGGCTGATTATTCAAATAAAGAAGAAGGACACAGTGCACAAAAGTGGAAGAGGACTTAGGCTGATGGTGGGAATGGTGTGCAGACACCTTATCAAGGGGAGATCAAAAACAGCAACCCTATAACAAGATGTTCTGTAAATGATCACATCCCCAATAAAGTGATTTCAAGAAAAAATACTTTTAAAAAAAGAAAAAAATGAAAGAAAGAAAGATACAGAAAAAGGAAAAAATATTCTATCAAAGCTCCCCTCAGAGTGGTAGGGGTTGAGTCATGTGCATAAGCAGTCTCAATGTCCTAACCTCCATCCTTTTTTAAGACAGTGAGAAATACAATATTCTCCAAATAAATTAATAATTTTGGTTTAAGGCTAGTTGAAGGCATTTCTGCAATCATAAGAGAAATAATGAATACACCCAAACTATTCATTCTTGTAAGCTGCATTTAATACATATAACAACTGTGATTCTATAAAAATATGCAGCATTACTTGAACTGGATCTGGTGTATTGCACCAAAATAAAGGGAAATTCAGGTCCTGGAGCATAATGGTGGAGGACCTAGGTAGGGGGTTACAGTGTTAACACAGAAAACAGAAATGTTACACATGTACCAACAATTGTATTTACTGTTGACTGTAAATCATTAAACCCCCCAATTAAGAAAAAAAAAGATATAAAGTCCAATTTAAAAATATGTAGCATTTTGGAAGAAGTGTAAGATATTATTTGTTGGGAGTCGGGGTGGTAGCGCAGTGGTTAAGCGCATGTGGCCCGAAAGCGCAAGGACTGGCTTAAGGATCCTGGTTCAAGCCCCCGGCTCCCCACCTGCAGGGGAGTAACTTCACAAGCAGTGAAGCAGGTCTGCAGGTGTCTATCCTTCTCTTCTCCTGTCTCCCCCCCTCCATTTCTCTCTGTCTTATCTAACAACAACGACATCAATAACTACAACAGTAAAGTAATAAGGGCAACAAAAGGGAATAAATATTTTTAAAAGATATTTTAAAGATAAAATTATTAAAAATTAAAGTGAAATTTAACTGAAAACCTACCCAAAAATAAATGTTGATTATTTTAAGAGAAAATGGTTCTCTAAGCTCATTTTCTAAAGTAAACTAGTTGACAGTATCACTAAAATTCACCACATACATGCAACTGAATGGTTAAAGCCAATATAATGACAAAAGTCTATAGATGTTTTATGTTAACTAAAAACTATTTCTTAATAGTCTCTTTGTCCACTCCTTAATGTCATAATCAGTATTCTGAGTCAAGGTTCAAACAACCATCAACCACTGACAAATCAGGAACACAGAAAATTTGAAAAAAAAAAAAAAACAAATAGACATAAAAGTTAACCAGTTTGGTCCTTCCATTTTTTTTTTCCAGAAATAAAATCTCATACAAAAGAATGCAGCCAGTTAGGACCATTTCCTCTTAACCAAAAGTACTTGGAAGAGTTTTGAAGAAAGAGGGTGAGGGGATGAAGGGTGGGGAGGGCATGGGCACGGGCAGGTGACCAAAACAAAGTAAAACAAGAGGCAGTTGCAAAAGCTCTGAGAGAGTCAGCTGTCAATGGAACGCATTTTAGTATTCAGGTTACCCACCCATGCGGAACATCAAAAACTGGGCTTGAGTCTCTCTCTTATTCTCACAGGCTTGGGCTACTGTGGAGCCACTGGGGCTGTCTTGAATAGTAACACACTCTGCCTCTGCGGGATGCATAAACACCAACACAAGCTGATCAAACAGAAGGGGGTGTCTTTCTACTTGGCTTTCATTTTCTTGAGTCATACTTTAAAACACTTAAGTCTGGTACAATTTAGCAAGTCAGCTGGCCCATATGCAACTTAACTTTTCCATCCATTTGTACCACCTACCATGGTGTGCACTCTTTCCCTTTTAAAACAAACGCTGAATAATTTAGACAAAAGTAATACATTGTAATAACATTTATTATTGGCAAATGTCGCTATAAAGTACAGATGTTAATTCTAAAAGTCTGCCTTGTATATTGTCTTTTAAATACTTGTATTATTTAAAACTGTTTTGGATGTGAATTTCAAGTGTTCATCTTAAAACTGAGAGAACTTGAAATCTGGGATTGTAAAGCTTTTAAAAGTATCTGAATCTTTAAATCTCAGAAAATTATGATAACTTGATTTGGTTTCAACATTGTAGAAAATTCTGATGCAGCTAGAGCTTAAAGAGCTGCTGATTCTATATGAAAAGATGATCAAGAGTTTGATTTAAAATTTCTTAAGCAAAATTGCTACTTTCATCTTATACCTGATTTAAAGTCAATCTTTATACACAGCACTTGGTGACTACCAAAAAAATCTTGTCAAGGAATGATTTTTAGGTGGGAAAAGTGATAGCACAGCATAACACGTTCAGATAAGCAAAAGAGCTCGGAGCTAGGAAATTAAGAAATGATAAAGAAAAAGACATTTGAAAAACAAAGTTTTCTCAACTGCCCATGAAAATATTATTGATTTTCAGAACTCTTCAAATGACATTTCACTTAGTAATGCTATGTAAGGGCATTTCTAGTAATACTATGACTGATTCTTCTTCTTCTAGCGTTTGCCCTTCTTCCGTAGCCAGTCAACAGCATCAGGTTCATCCTGATGTAAAGTTTCGAGACCTCCTTTGAATCTGGAGAGGTGGCAGTCGTTGACTATGTGGGTCATAATAATAGGCATCACTCACTAAATGCTCCTGTACCAGGTAGTTTTATGTCTGCTTCCTATTCTCCACCTTAAATCAACAATGCAGATCTTGTGAATTTTTTTCTACTTACAGAAATGATAAGAGCGAGAATATTGTGAACAGGAATTCTACTTAAATATCTATTATTCCAAATGTGATTTCTTGGGCATTTATAAGGATCATACCCAGTTACACTCAATGGAGTATAGTTTAGTTTTTAAATTGCTAAATCAGAAGTAAGCAGAGTGCTAGAGAGATAAGTGCTGCTGTCCTAATTTCAGTGACAGCTAGGATTAGGAATTAGAAATAGCCTGGAATAAATATTCCTGAATTAACATATTTGATAAATTTCTACAATTTAAAGTTCAAAAACAGATGTCAAATGTGCTAATCGGAAGTATAATAGTTTAGCAGTAAAACTCTAGAACCCAATAAAAACAATCTTCTTTAGGCATGTCACCACTCACAAACAGAACTATATACAGTAAGTATATCATTACCCTAAGGATCCTTTTTCTGAAAATGGCCTGTTGTGATGCTTAGACAGTGATTAACAGACTTAAGAGTGTAGTGAGTTGTCTTGATATCACTTCAGAAAACTGATTTCCTCACTAATAATTCCCAAAATGCATAAATATTCAATTAGGGACTTTGAAATCCAATTTTAATTGGTCATTCATACTCTGCCCAACTTCAAATTTAGCCCAAGCTAAGAAAGGTGCTTTATTAGTTTTGACTACTAAGAAAAATGCCAATAAGTTTCCATGAGTTTTAAAGTGGAAGCATAAAATAAAGCCAAGACATACTCTGAATCAATCAGATGAAACATAATTGCTTAAGTAAATCACTTGGGAAATTGATTGTTTTCCTGGAACCCTCTTGGGAACTAGTAATAATAGTGATGATAATAACAATAATATTAATAATGGCAGTAGAAAATATTTGTATTACTATTATCATGTGCCCAAAATGCTTTATCAATACATTTTGCATTTATTTCCCCATTAAGTCTTCACAATAATCTATGAATTAGGTACAACTGCCAGATATATTACTAAATATAAAGAAATTGAGGCATAGAGAGATTTAGTATTTTGCTAAAGTCAAGAAGTCTGCTAAAATATTGGTAAAAATAGCCCACAGTCTCATTTCACCACTGTCTTTCTGCTTCTCCAGATACTGGATTATCAGACTCTGAGATCTGGATTTTAAATTTTTCCAGTACCTTTCTAAATTATTTTTACTAGTGAATTATCACTGCTTTACAGAATTACCAGAGCTCAGGAGTATATTCACACCTATACATGATGCATAGAAGTCACCACACCCCTTATCAAAGTTCTGTGTCCCCACCCCCAAGAAGGTCTGTACATACTCCCTCTCCCAGTAGTTTTTTACTATTAGCAGGTCAGACTGGAAATTTGCTGTTTCAAACTTAGTCTCACTAAATAGGAACCAAAAATTTTAAAAAATATCTGCATTAGAGACAAAGTAATAATTATACCAGATAATTAATAAACAAAATATCCAAACTGTCTACTAAAAGCTTCAACATTCTGTTTTCTCATGCTAGCTAACTCCTTATATAGTCAAAAGGCATGACAGTTTCTGAATACAAGAAGGCAAATCTTGGGAAAGTCAACATCCAGAGTTCTGGGGCCTTCTGGTCCCATGGCCCTTATACACTCTTAAAAATTCATGATCAAAATCACCTCTTGATTATATTAGATATTTTTATAAACATTTTTATATAGTAACAATGGGGTATTTTTAAGGTACAAGGATCCACAAGTACTTGCTATGTGCCATCAAGATAATGATGCTATCATATATTTTATAGAGTCTGGGAAACTACACTCTATATTTGTTAAACAAAAATAAGAATGACTTCTCACCAAGGCTTATTTAGTAACTTCTCACTAAAGTTATTTAATAACTTTCATCTCACCTTTTCTGTGCTCTAGGAAATCTTCTAGAAGAATTTGTTTTGAGTTATCTAGATCATTTTCAATTTTATTAAAAATTTAAAAAAGTGTACGGGAATGTAGTTAATACTGTTTGGAGCAATAAGTTGTTGGACTTGGAAGCATAAGATCATGAGTTCTATCCCTGACATCCCATGTGGCAAAGTCATCTCTGGTTCTTTCTATCTTGTACTAATAAATTTTTAAAATTTAAATTTAAAAAATAGGAGTGAAAACCAATTAACCATCTTAGCATTATTATTACAAAAAGATTTTCAGAGACCCTCTGATAGTGTCTTGGGGACTCAGTTTCCCCCAGAATAAACTCTAATGAAATAAAATTATCTGATTTACAAAAGCACTGACACTGAAATTTTATCAGACAAAAAACACTCAGTTGAGTGGTTTAGTTTTACCAAAGATAATTTTCATAATAAACAGAATTATCATATGCAGTTTTTCACTTACATTCTTAAATAATATGAATAAAATGTTAACTTACTCTATTGTGCACATGAAATCACTCTTGTGAAAAAATCCATTAACACTAATGTCTTATTTTAAGAGTCAGTAAGATAATAAGCAAGATGAAAAACTCTCCCCTTTCATCTCCCCAAAACAAGGAGATTTCAGTTCATTCCAAGGTGAATGACTTATTTTAATACATTTTTTATTTATGAATATAAGTACATCTCACTATTCTATGAAAAAAAAACATATGCCTGGACATTTATACAGTGTTAGAGTTTATTTTACTGAACTACATAGATTCTTAGGATTCATAAATGCTATCTAGAGAGATGCTCAAACTATTTTCTCAGACTGGACAATAAACATGAGCATCAAAATAACACTAAATAAAAATCTGTCTTTTTCTATTTATCAAAATTTTTCTAACTGGGGGGACCACAGGAAAATGGTAGGAGGACCCTGCTAGCATTGAATGTTTTACTTATATTTTACTACAAAATAAGCTACTCTAGAAAGAAGTGAATTTGCATTAAGACCCAAAGACATCAATGCAATTGCAAACTAAGTGTAAGTATGTCCTTGAAGGCAAGCAAAAACTAAATTACAATATAGCTTCAGTCTCTAGGGTTCCCAGAGGAGAGCAAATGCATATTTTGAATGTAATGCAAATCTAAGAAATCAGTGAGAAAATAGGCTTGCACAAACTTTAAGAGAAGAGCATCTCCTTTTAATTCTAATTGCTCAAGTCATTCACACCATGTAAATTAAAGCTGCAAAGTATTTTGCAAAAATCACTTTGTTCTTAAAAACAGAAATCACAATAAGTTTTACTCATTTATTTCTGTACAAAAATACCCTTCTTCTAAGAGTAACTGTCACTCCTACTTGGCAGCTCTTTTCAAAAAGAGTTTCAATCAACAGTTAAGTGGTCCAGATTAAACCTGAACAATCCTCTTTAGCATTTAATTATCTAATTTCAATTCCTTTCTTTCTATAACCTTTTTTTTAATTTTATATTTAAAATTCCCTTGGTTATAGCTCCACAAGGAATCAAAGGTAAGTCAAGCCCATAAGAATTTTGTCATTCCTGATTACTAGAAACAATGTCAAGCACAGTGGCCCAAACTAGTCAGTCTTATACTTGCTATTATTCCCCAAGAGAAGCAGTATTTAAATCTTGAAAATCTATAAAAATGGTTATTAAGAAGATCATTCCTGAAAGGTCATCCATTTCTGTTTCTGATAACTGCTCTCAGTCTGAAGGATAATCACACCAAGCAATTTAAAATGAGATATCAAAAGTATTTATCCATCAGGCAAATCGCATATTGGCTTCTCTTCAGGCCAGGCCAGGGAGGCGTGATGAAGCTTAACCTGCCTATCTGTAACCCCCCACCTCCACCAGAAGAAAAAAATATTTTAGTAGTTCAGATAAAACTTCATGTTAATATTTCCTACTATGAGCTTATAGTCCAATCAACTACAAATACCAACACGGCAGGTTATTGACTACTGAGTAATGAAGAAATGCTATGGAATGGCATTCAGGCCACATGCTAACACATTCACCTTCAGCTAAAGAAAGCACAATACACTGACAGACACAGTTCTAATGACATCAGGACCTGTGGAATGTATGGCTGCTAGGAAACACATGCTGCTAGGAAACAAAGACAGAACTCATCAAATCTTCTAATATAAAGACTAGGAAGCATTGTGATTAAATCTTCTGAAATGAGAGGACACATATTCTTTCATCTTCACATACATTTGCAAGTGTACAGACATTTCAGACGTAATCTCTAGAAGTGAAAGAAAGACATGAAGCTACATTTTCTTCAATTAAGTTATAAATAATTCTCTTATCTATTTTTTCTATTAGATGAAAGAACTAATAATATCCATTGTAAAAATATAACAATCACAATCAGGGATTTAAATGAATCAATTTTTTTGCACCTTAAACCTATTTTCCCCCCAAAATCATGACCTTCTTTTAAAAAAAAGAAATGTATAAAAGATTGTACCTGAAATTAAAGTATTGTGTTACATTTACAGTACTCTAGTTAAAATAGAACAGTCATTTTCAGCAAACACCAAAGAATTAGTGAAAGCTAATCTACAGCTAAGGAATTTAACACATTTTAATTATTGTAACTAAAAACAATTCCAATTTTTAAAACTTCTTAGAGACTGTTTAGCTTAGTACATTTTAGCATCTTTTTTTTGTTAAACACCCCCCACCAAAAAAAGACTACTCGAAAAAAAAAAAAGCTATTTTAACACAAGTATGTTATTTAACTCCTATAAGATAGTTTTTATCAAATTATTTGTAGACCTCTTTTGGTTTCCAGAACTGACCATTCTATCTGTAAGCCAAATGTAGGCAAATTAGGCAGCAAAGACCCAGGTGATTTAGTACTATTTACAGATTTGTTTATACATATACATATATACATATATACATATACATATACATATACATATACATATACCCCAGAGTAATCTGGCTAACCTCTGCTTAATCTCATAGGAACATAAGTTAACAGTCGCCAAAGGAAAAAATACTAAATAAGTGTATTTTTGTAGAATCTACAATGACATTCTTTAGTGCTGATAGCTCATATGACACTAAAATTAGCAGACCGCCTATTTACTTCAGAGCAAAACACAGAAGGCAATTCTTCCTTCCAGAATCTGTGTGTCTCCTCATTTCCCCAGCAGCTGGCTGGAAAGATGTAAAATCAGAGGTGCAAAAAGCTTTTATTAATACTTCCTAATGAGTGAGCCGCCCAAGAAAGTAAGCACACCACACGCCAGTAAGTTGTCTCTAAAGAGACTGGCAAGGCTCTTTGCACAGTTGTTTACAATGTGTTCTAACTACCGCAGGCGAATCACACAGGAACAAGGAGGAGACACCCAGAGGTGGCTCGCTAGCCTCTACTTCGCCCAACTGCTATGCTCTCTCTGGTCATAAATAAGGCTGCGCGCTTTTCTATCCCATCAAGGAAAGTGGCCAAGGGAATTTCCAGGGACCAGGGGTTTATGTTGGCTTGAGTGAGTTATTTCAATCTGCCAGCTCCGGTGTGTAGACTCTATTCCTTGGTCCTAATCAGGGCCAATTTGGAGTGCGTCGAACCCTGCACTAGAGACTCTTCACAAGCCGCACGCAGCTTGCGTAGCTGCCCCTCACCGGGAAGAAGGGACACTGGGAGGCTCCGTCGCAACCCCGATGGTCCCCAGTGGCTTCTACAAACTACATTTTCCAGTTAAGCGGTTCCCAGGTGATTTCAACACGCCAGCCTCAGCTCAAGGAACATCAGTTCTGCCATCCCAACAGATATCTCCTGACCATCCATCCCTGAGCGCACTAACACGTATACACCAACAGGCACACAACGACCCAGGGGCCAACTAACACTGGTAGAGGAGGTCACCCCCTTGCGCGCGCGCGCGCGCGCGCACGCACACGCACACACACACACACACACACACACACACACACACATATGTCTTTACTGCTGGAGACGGGGTACAGGCATGCTCAACCCCTCAGCTCTGACTTGAGAACCGCGGAAGCGGTGCGGTGGCATAGATGTCCCGCATAGCCAGAGCCCCCTCTTCTCTCATGAAAAGCTTTGGGGTACCTGTCCTCCTACCTGTAGCCCAGCGGACCGTGACCATCAGCCCTGTGCCCACCCCGCCCCATCCGTGCAACACCGCCCCCAACCACGGCCCCGTGTTCATTCCCAACACCGCACCGCACCGGGCCACCCAAAGTGGTATCTTTCTTCAGCCCAAATCTCCAAACAAAGCCTGGACAAACAAGTCTAAACCAAACTGCCGTGAAGGGGACACAATGGGAGGGGTGCGGGGAGGCAGCAGGCTCCACAACTCAGGGGCGCAACCTGGGCAAGCGGCCACCCTGGATGCTCCAAGCAGGCGTGGAGGGAGGATAGCAGAGGGCTCTTAGCCCCGCAGTCCCCAGCACCCAAAAACCCAGCTCCTCACCCAGTCCCTGTCGGTCCTCCAGCCCGTTCCCATTTCCAGCAGCACCCACTTTAGCCCAGCAGGGAGAAGGCGCCCCCTGGTTTGTTCTCAGCCCCCGCCAGGGGATGACACTGGGATGAGAGAGGAGAGAAAATTCCCGAGTGAACAGTTTCGACTGTGCCTCTGAGAAGGCTAGCGATGTCCTCTCTCCTTCATCCCACTACGACGCCAAAATGCCCAACAGCCGGAAAAAACCTAGAATCCGTGCCAAACCCCAGCGCCCACCAGCCATGAGGCTCCCTTCCCGCCCCGCATCACGATCGGATGAATGCGTGTGCGGGCGAGTGGGAGGTGAGTGTGTGGATCCCGCACCCCCTCCATAGCCCGCCCCGCGGATGCCGCCGCCTGTGCCCGGCCACAGCTATTAGAGTGAGAAGAATAAATTACCTTTCGTAACCGCGGGTCCCTGAGATCGTCCCATCAGCTGTTCAACAACCTGCAGCAGGGAGCAGTTTCTACAATCCAGCCATGGAGTCCAGGGAACAGAGAGACTGGCCCCAGCGATGACACCGCCACCACACGCAACTGGGAATGAAAGCCAAAGCGCAACGAAGGCAGCAGGAAGGTGGATACCCCAGCCAAGGAACCAACAACAAAAAGTCTCTCCTTCCCCCGTTTCTTCTGCTACACAGCCATAGAGAAAGGGAAGGGGGGGATGGGGGTGGAGAGAAGAACCAAATGCTTGTCTTCTTTTACGTTTCCACGTTACACACAAACCAAGGGGGTGAAAAGGAAGAACCGAGGAAGACAGGTTCAAATGCCTCTCCCAGTCCACAGTTGCACAACTTCGGAGTCAGCCTTGGTCTCCAACAGCCGACAAGGAACCCAAGCGGGAGCTATTAACATGCGGCAGTTACAGCTGGGGCTGTTTCTGCTGCTGCCGCCGCTTAAGAAAAGACGCTGCCGAAGAGACCAAAAATCCTCCACCATCCCCCCTACCCCAGTAGATCTTTATATCCAGTTGTCCCACCCCACCCCCTTCTCTTTCTTTTTCTTCCTCCTCGTCCTCCTCCTTCTGCCTAGGAGCGGGAGCGACCGTGGAGGTAAGAACAGCCGTAAGCGCCAGGGGTGGCTGCAGCTCTTTCAAAGCTTTCTCCTTCTCCTCCTCCAGCTGTTGGGGTGCTTTTCTCGCCGAGGGTCTCCTCTGGCGCCCGCAACCTGCGCCAGGAGCCGGAGCGAAGGCCACGCAAACTCCTTCGCCGGTGCACAGCGGGGACGCGCGGGCAGGGCGAGTGCCGGGCCACCGAAGGCTGCGTCCCCGGGGCCGCGGAGCCCCGAGCCCGGGGGGTAGCTGATTAGCTCGCCGGCCGGGCCAGGCAGCGGCGGGCATGTGGGAGCTTCATTGCGCGGGCCCGGGCTCCGCGCCGCCGCCTCTTCGCTTCGGTCTCTTCTTCGACTCCCCGAGAGCGAGAGAGGCTCTGGCGCTCTCAGACACGCACACACGCGCGCGCGCACACACACGAGCGAGCTCCTGCCAAAGCAAACCGTGCAAGCCGCGCGCGCGCACACTCGGAGGAAGAGGACGAAGGCAAAAAGAGAAGAAAGAAAGAGGAGGGGGCGAGTCACTGGCGGCGGTGGCGGCAGCGGCAGCGGCAGCAGCAGCAGCAGATGCCTGAGCGGAGGCAACAAGCAGTCTGAGAAAAGCCAGCAAAGGCAGCGGCGGCGCCCACCCAGACCAGTGGCAGCATCTGCATCCCCGCTCTGGGAACTGGAGCGAGCAGGCGACCGGGCGACGCGCGGAGAGCCTGTCCGAGCGCGGGCGCGCTGGGGCCGGGAAGCCTGCGCGCGGCGGACACCGCCGGGGCCCAAGCCGAGGCCAGAATGCGCTGCGGGCCGGCGGGCGGGCGAGCGCCAAGAGCGCCGCGAGCTGGGGAGGGGGGCTAGCGCCCGGTAAGGGGGTAACTGGCAAAACCCGGATCTGGAGTTCGCTTAGACTCCGTTGCGCGGGCTCCACCTAGCAGCTCCACCAACGCTGGAGGTGGGAACGAAGAGGACTGCTACAACGAGAGGCTTCCCTTTCAGGGTTTGTCAAACAAAGGGTACTTCTTGCAGCTTTCAGGCATGCTTCTGTCGTTCGTTTTCTCTCTCTCTCCCTCTCTCTCTCTCTCTCTCTCTCTCTCTCTCCCTCTCTCCCTTTTTCTCTCCCTCCCCTCTTTCTCCACTCTACCCTCTCTCCCCCTCTCCCTCCCCCCAGCGCTTCTTTCTCTCAACACCCTCCTTTCCTTTCCCCACCTCTGTTCATGTTACCACCCCACCCCAGGTAAGAATGCGACGCCAGATTGTAAATCCTGCTCAGTGTTGAGATTAAGAATGTGTTTCCTCCATGTGCAGTTTATTGCATATTTTCATTATACAGATATCGAGTGCCAATTGAATTTCCTCCCTTTGGACCATTCCATGCTCTTTCAAACTTACCTCAGAGTGCAAGTTCATTGCAGACTTTAAACTATCCTTTAATAACTGCATGCGGGGATTTTATGGCTTTATTTCACAATGCTAATAAGAACTACCACCGTGTATATAAAAAGATAGATTCCAAAGCAGTGCCTCTAATAGAGAATTCTACTCAAGTTAACTGAGTGACCTTGGTCAATTACTGAACCTCTGTGCCTTCTTTGTAAATGAGAGGTTTAAGTGGATAATGTCAAAGGTAGTTTCCTGTCCTAAAATTTCAAAATAGCTAAGATGTTTTCTTTAGCAGTTAATCCTAGCTATGGTTATGAAAGAAACTAAGTTTTATTATATATATATATATATATATATATATATATATATATATGCAACATGCACATTATTTATATTCAGAATGTCCTCTAAGAGCATATAGGCAAGTTACATCAACTCTGGTACATTAGAGGACCCTAAAGTCTCCTTAGAATTAACAGGCCATGCCCAATGCCTCATTTATTCTTCAAAGGTAAATTCCAGTCCCAAGTAATCCAAGAAACCTTTTCTTAGCAACCACAGTAAAAAAATAATAAAATAATAAAATTAAAAAATCACCCCTTCCACTATAATCCCTTAGCACTTTGATGATATCTCTACAATAACACCTAATTCATTCTGCCTTTTTTCATATTGTTTTGAAATAATTATTTTTTTCTATGACTCCTTAGATTATAGGTTCTTTTTTGAGTACAAATGCCAAATCTTAGTCATATCTATAACATAAGATTACTTTGTATCCACAGTAATTTTTACTTGGTAGTTTTTTTTTTTTTTTAACTGGAGGGGTATTTAAATATAACATTGAGGGTTCAGGAAACAGCATAATGGTTATGCAAAAAGACTTTCATGCCTGATGCACCAAAAGTCCCAAGTTCTATCCCCAGCACCACCATTAACCATACCTGAGTAGTGCGCTGGTAAAATAATTCATAATAATAAATTAAATATAATAGTGAAGTCTAACCAACTGGGTGTTCAAAGACTCAACTTGGGCTACTGAATTTGCCTAATGTCAGACATCTGTGACAGCTCCATAGTACTTAAAGAAAATGTAAGCTGATATCTGGAGTACTTGTTAAGTAATTTTGGACAGAGTAGACTCTGATTGTGAGAAGTGGCTCTTGTAAAGGAAGTAAAATGGCAACTACTTAATTCATGTTCAAGTGACTACATGTAGAAAAAAGTAATAAAATATTATAATGCAACTTGAAAGGTATTAATTTGATTGTATTTAAAGGTGTTATACCAAGAAAAATGTATATAGTACTTAAAGACCAGTTTTAGAATCAACCTTGTTACAACTTGACAGGTCCAGAAAAATTTTAAAAATGAATAAAATTACAAGATGGAGTTAATATATTTAGTAATATGTAATATATCATTAATAAATAATTAAATGAAAACTAAGCACGTGAAGTTAAGTCAAAATGTCGGCCAAAGATGAGTTGCCTCAACATAAGAAAAATTTTTAATAATGAAAGAAAAAATTAAAAAATGGAAGTGAGTGATAGTTCAAGACAATCAGAAAAAGGAAGCGAATAGGGTAATTATTTTTACAATTTAATCATATATGAAGGTAGCAACTTTTACAGCAGCTATCATTATTTTAGGGTCAAAGTTAATATTTCTTTTTTAAATTTTTTATTACCTTTATTTTATTTATTGGATAGAGACAGCCAGAAATTGAGAGGGAAGGGGGAGATAGAGGGAGGGCAACAGAGAGACACCTGCAAGACTGCTTCACCACTCCCAAAGCTTTCCCCCTGGGAGGGAGGGTTGAACACCAGTCCTAGCGCACAGTAACATGTGCACTCAACCAAATGTGCCACCACCTGGCCCCTAAACTTAATATTTTCAGATTCTTTTTATTCTGATAATACTGTTCAGGCATGCTCCTTAATATATGACACATTTTTCTAGAAAGAAATTTGATGGAGGAGATAGCATAATGGTTATGTAAAAAAAACATTCATGCCTAGGGCTTCAAAGTTCCAGGTTCAACATAAGCCAGAACTGAGCAGTGCGCTGGTCTTTCTGTATCTTTTTTTCTCTGTATATCTCTTTCATTAAACATAAAACAAATACAGTATATTTTATAAAATAAAAAATTTAAAAATAAATAAAATAATAAAATATGTACCTGAACAGGAGTTGGTCCAAAAAGGATGACAGAGGACCTTGTGGGGGTTGTATTGTTATGTGGAAAACTGAGAAATGTTCTTCATGTACAAACTATTGTATTTACTATCGAATGGAAAACATTAATCCCCTAATAAAGAAATTTTAAAAAATATAATAATAAAATGTGTTACTTGTATATTATTTGTAATATATGTATATTATTGTATGTAATATTATTTATAAATAGAGATAAATAAGGTTATAGACAATGATTTGTACAATAATATATGTCCTAGTCAAAATTTTAAGTATAGAGGTGGCATATAAAACTTGTATAAATGGGAGTCAGTTGGTAAAGCAGTGGGTTAAGTGCGCATGTTGCAAAAGGATCCCTGTTCCAGCCCCTGGCTCCCCACCTGCAGAGGAGTCGCTTCACACGCTGTGAAGCAGGTCTGCAGGTGTCTGTCTTTCTCTCCCCCTCTCTGTCTTCCCCTCCTCTCTCCATTTCTCTCTGTCCTATCCAGCAACAATGACGTTAATAACAACAATGATAACCACAACAATGTTAAACAACAGGGGCAACAAAAGGGAAAATAAATAAATATTAAAAAATTTAAAAACATGTATAAATTCAGCACAATCTTAGCTTTTTTTTCATACTTAATATGTGCTCTCATCTGAATGGAATTATTGGTTATTCAGTTAGTGGAGGGAAAGTTAAATAAAGCAAAACGTATTTCTTGGATGATATAAATACACTGTATTAATCAGGATTCCTGGTGACAGTGAGCAGCAGAAACACAAAAAGGCACGGACCTAAACAAGATGAAAATATATTTCTTTTTGAAGTCAGTCTATAAGTAGGGAATAGAGAGTTGTTATGACCCTCCAAGAGCATCCTAAAGCCAAGCACATCTTTATCATCTTACTCAAATCTAGTTCTAGAAATCATGCTTATAAGTAAAGAACAGGAAGAGAAAGGCATACTCACATTCAATGACATTTTCCTAAAGTTGTACACACCATTTCCTTTTTCATTTCATCCTCAGAAATGGTCAAGTGGCAATACTTAACTACAAGACTAATGGAAAATGTTGATTATCCCAGGCAATCATGTGTCCAACTGAAAAATCAAGATTCTTTCATGATTTAGCTCTTTCTCAGCATATGACCTGACATTGTGCACTGCCCTGAGCTAAGCTTTGCATAATACTTTCAGTTACCAAGTTTTCTTCTAGCGTTTGCCCTTCTTCCGTCGCCAGTCAACAGCGTCAGGTTGAGCCTGATGTAAAGTTTCGAGACCTCCTTTGAATCTGGAGAGGTGGCAGTCGTTGACTATGTGGGTCATAGTTACCAAGTGAACAACTAACATAGAGACTGGAAAGTGTTTCCTTCACAAAAAAATGATCTCTGTTTCAGCCAGATGTCAGTTTCCACAGTATTCAAATAACTAACCTTTAGCCATCAGAGAAAATTCTCCCCAGTACTCAATGAAGTATTAGCAGACATTCATTAATACTATTTTAAATTATGTTGACCTGACATAAGTTGACAATTCAGATAATATCACATCTGAAAATTAGATAGCAAAGCACAGTACTGATTCTTAGTAGGCTGTGGCATTATATTAATTCTGCGATATCCTGGGTTTACTATAATTATAATTCAAATACAGATTGTATTTGAATTTATTTGATATCTCAGTGGGATAGATTAATCCTAATAAAAATACCCAATGATGCTCTCTATTCTCTGAAAAGAGATTACTAAATTGTACTCAGATTACAGTGCCAAAATAGTTTGACATTATCTATTCTCTCCCAGCTTTAAGCAAGTCACCTTTCTTTAATTTATAAGACTGTCTTTCTATTCTCTGGTCTTACTGACCAGGAAATTTATCAATATATCCAAATAAAAAATAACTTAATAAGTTTTTTTCCACATTTTTCTATTTTTTCCTTTCTAATGAAAGAATTATCTTAAAATAGTTTGTTATGTTTACATACATGCACATCAGTTCTAAAGGACTATGAAAGGAACAACAAACTCTGTTTTGTACTATATGTAACCTTCCCAGTTTCCTTAGATTCCACAATTAAATTGCATTTTATAAAGCCAAATGTTCAATACAGAATGTTTACAGTCACTGTAAATGTTAGTGATGGAATGCAGACTTTTGGTGAAGAAGTGAAGAATTACTCTGCTCTGATATAAAGATACTTATCTTAAAAAAAAACATCACATCACAGCGTCTAAATACTAGACAATAGAAATATAAAGATATTTTAGTCTTGGTGTATAGATTGACCTGTCAATGCCCATGTCCAGCATATAAGCAATTGCCGGAAACCAGACCTCCCACCTTCTGCACCCCATAATGATCCTGGGTCCATACTCCCAGAGGGATAAAGAATAAGGAGATTTCTAATGGAGGAGATAGGATGTGGAACTCTGGTGGTGGGAATTGTATGGGGTTGTACCCCACTTATCCCACAATCTTATCAATCATTATTAAATCACTAATAACACAAAATAAAAAATATAAAGATATTCAAGACACTTTTCTTAAACTCCTTCTCTTATTTGTTTTTAAGGATTTATTTGTTTATTTCATGTAAACTACAGAGAAAGTTAAACTAATAAGCCAGAGCACAACAAGCAATCAAACCAGATGCCTCAGGTATACAAGTTCTGCTTTCTTACAGCTGATCTATTTCCCCAGCTGTTGGTTTCTCTCTTTTAAAAATAATTGTGTCGGGAGTCGGGCAGTAGCGCAATGGGTTAAGCACACAGGGCGCAAAGCTCAAGGACCAGCGGAAGGAACAATCCTGGTTTGGTTCTACTGCACCTGCAGGGGAGTCGCTTCACAAGTGGTGAAGCAGGTCTGCAGGTGTCTGTCTTTCTCTCCCCCTCTCTGTCTTCCCCTCCTCTCTCCATTTCTCTCTGTCCTATCCAACAACAACGACATCAATAGCCACAATAATATCTACAACAACAATAAAAAGGCAACAAGGGCAACAAATGGGAAAATAAAAAAAATAATAATTGTGTCTCTCCTTCTTTCCTGACAGTGTCTTGGTCAATCAAAAACAGTCAATCTTGAATGGACCTTGAAAAAATCATGTTGAGTGAAATACGTCAGAAACAGAAGGATGAATATGGGATGATCTCACTCTCAGGCCAAAGTTGAAAAACAAGATCAGAAAAGAAAACACAAGTAGAACCTGAAATGGAATTGGCGTATTGCACCAAAGTAAAAGACTCTGGGGTGAGTGGGTGGGGAGAATACAGGTCCAAGAAGGATTCAGAGGACCTAGTGGGGGTTGTATTGTTATATGGGAAACTGGGAAATGTTATGCATGTACAAACTATTGTATTTACTGTTGAATGTAAAACATTAATTCCCCAATAAAAAAAAAGAAAAAGAAACAAATAAATAAAAATTAAAAAAAAATAGTCAATGAGTATTTCCTGGAAGGAAAGGCACTAGATAGTTTTCCCTTCCTTATGAGATATTGACACTATGATGGGCTCTACTTGATCCTCTTCTCCTAGTTATCAAGAGTAAATGCTTGTAGTTGGTACATCAGCTTTACTGAGAAAGTTTCCAGTGCATGATTCAGAAGTATGTGTATGAGGTATTTTTATTCTTACTTACTTTCAGGCCTTGTCCCTTGTGCATAGTTGATGGACCCAGGTGAAGGCAAATTACTCAAGTTTGTCTAACTAGAACCCTACCCCAGACTTTAAAATGTTCATGTTGTTATTTTATTTACTAGAGCACTGTTCAGTTCCGGTTTATAATGGTGGCAGGGATTGTTTCTTCTTCTTTTTTTTAATTTTATTTTACTTATTTATTTATTCCCTTTTGTTGCCCTTGTTGTTTTATTGTTGTAGTTATTATTGTTGTTGTCGTCGTTGTTGGATAGGACAGAGAGAAACGAAGAGAGGAGGGGAAGACAGAGAGGGGGAGAGAAAGATAGACACCTGCAGACCTGCTTCACCGCCTGTGAAGCGACTCCCCTGTAGGTGGGGAGCCGGGGTTTGAACCGGGATCCTTATGCCGGTCCTTGTGCTTTGCGCCACCTGCGCTTAACCCGTTGCGCTACAGCCCGACTCCCCGGATTGTTTCTTCTTATGCATACTTATCTATAAATTAAATATAAATTCAAAAGAAAAGTCTGATTAAATATTTTAAAAACCTGATTTAATTCATCAATATGTACCAAGGGGCTGAGGAGAAAGCATAATGGTTATGCAAAAGACTTTGATGCCTGGGCACCAAAAGTCTTGGATTCAGTCCCCAGTACTACCATAAACCAGAGCTGAGCAGTGCTCTGAAAAAAAAAATGCATACACAAAATACATATATACATATATGCATGCATGTATGCCAAGTCAGGTTAAATCAGTATCATACAACTGAGTATCCTCTCCTATCAGGGATGTATTGGGGTATTTTGTGGAGTATTAAAAACCCTGAAGGGCTAGGGAGACAGCACAGTAGTTGTTGAACAGTAGACTTTAATGCCCGAACCTCAGAGGACCCAAATTCAATCCCTGGCACCATTATAAACCAGAACTGAGCAGTGCTCTAGTAAATAAAATAACAACATAAAAATTTTAAAGTCTGGGGTAGGGTTCTAGTTAAGATTACTTACTGGAGGGGCTGGGTGATGACACATCTATCAGGGCACACATGCTACAGTGCACAGAACCCTGGTTCAAGCCCTCAGTACCTACCTACTGGGTGTGAAGCTTCACAAGTGGTAAAGGTGTGCTGTAGGTCTATCTCCCTCTGTCTCTCCCTCCTCCTCCCTTCCCCCACTTTCCTCTCAGTTTCTCATTTCTCTCATTCTTTATACAAAAATAAATAAAGCATTTAGACAAAATTAACTACTAAATTTTTCTGAAAGTTGAATTCATAGGAAGCATATTGCATCATTCTTCTGGAAATGTTGGTAACATTATTTTTGCACCACTCCCAGTAGGATGATTTTCTCTTTTCTAGCATCCACTTCAATCCTGTACCTCCTCTTTTCTTATAAAAGCAAAATGAAGAGTAGAAGAATAATGGTTAGTGCTCACTTGAAAATAAAGTACTCAGGTCCATAGTAGATATCCAATAAATGCTTGGTGAATAAAGTAATTGTATATGACACATAGAACACATAAGAAATGTCTATTAAACCATGCTTGATTAATATTAATACAGATATCTTTCCATTAAGATTATATATTAACATGAGTTAGACAACTAAGTAAGAGCTATCAAATTTAAATTAGTCACCTTAGCTAGGGGAAGCTGCCACTGATCAAAACAAATTGAACTCTGTTAAAGTCATTTATACTAAGGCATGCTTTGGAAAAACTTTAAGTTATTAGAAAACCTCTTACATTGTTCAGTATTTATTTATTCCCGTTTGTTGCCCTAGTTGTTTTATTGTTGTTGTTATTGATGCCATCGTTGTTGGATGGGACAGAGAGAAATCGAGAGAAAACGGGAAGACAGAGAAGGGGAGAGAAAGATAGACACCTGCAGACCTGCTTGTGAAGTGACGCCCCCCGCACGTGGAGAGTTGGGGGCTCAAACCGGGATTCTTACAAGGGTCCTTGCGCTATGCTCCACCTATGCTTAACCCGCTGTACTACTGCCTGACTCCTGAAAACCTCTTACTTTTAAAGTGCCTTTGATTCTTTATTTTTAGATACTGGTTTAGAATCAACTGGGAAGATTACAAACAGTAAAGAACTAGAATAGAGCATATAATTCATCTAACTAGTTATCAAACTAGGATATAGTATTTTTTTGTTCAAAATAAACAAAGTCTGACCTTTTCCTCTTGGAATTTGAGCTTGACTACAGTATCCATAAATCAATGAGTATCAGGGGCTGGGTAGTGGCCATGCACAAGGATCACGGTTCAAGCACCTGTCCCCACCTCCAGAAGGGAAGCTTCACTGGTGCTGATGTAATACTGCAGGAGTCTTTCTTTCTCTGGCTCACTCTCTCTCTTCCCTCTCAGTTCCTCTCTGCTATTATCAAAAAGGAGAGAGAAATAAAGGTGGGGGGGAATGAGTGCTGGCATCAATGAATTTATCATGAAGTACCAGGCCCCGGTGGTAATCATGGTATCTATATATTTTTTTAATTATAAATAAGGTCCAGGTGGTGGTGCACCTAGTTAAGCACCCATTACAATAAGCAAGGACTCAGTTCAAGTCCCTGGTCCCCACCTGCAGGAGGAAAGTTTCACTAGCGGTCAAGCAGGGCTACAGGTGTCTCTCTGTCTTTATCTTCCCTTTCCCACACAAATTCTCTCTATATATATCCAAAAGTAAAAATTAATAAATACAAATATTTAAAAAACTATAAACAAACTAATGAATATCACCTTTGTAGATTGGTGCTAACACCCCCCGGAAGCCAGAAACATAGTTATAACTCCAGCTTTATTAATGATGATACCAAGCTTCAGACAGTTTAACTTTCTCAAGGCTGAACTCTCCATAGACTTAACAGCATTTAGACATACATATGTTACTAACCATTTACTTAAGTTGATAATACACTCCATTGAATCACAAAAACCAGGAGTTATTGGAATTGGGGTTCAGAGAGTTATTGTGTCTTTCTCTTGGTTAACCATGTAAACTTTGAAGCTATGTGTGGTGCTCTTATACAGGCAATGCTATTTTAAGTAATTTTGGACTGCATTTACATATTTATTTATTTTTATTCAGGTATCACTGCAACTAATATCATATAGGTGTCTGATGTTCCCTGTCATGTCAACGTAAGGATCAGGTGTGATCCATATTTGATAGGAGGCATACCATCAGTTGATAGGATGCATATCATCAGTTAGTCAACAACAGAAGTAAGGAAAACACTAATCAGTAGCAAGAATAGAGAAACATATCCCCAGAGAAGAGCCTCAATGAAATACAGAGTCTTTGGATGGTGTTCTAGGTTATTTCCTATTCTGAAATCTAGCTACATTTTTCTATTTTTCTTAGTTTCTTACATTTCTTGGTTTCCAGGAAATAACCCTTGTGGTATTTTAGTACATTCTTCTTTTTTGATGAAGACAGAACAACTTTGTAGATGATGTCAATTGTTTTCTCTCTTCCCACTTCATAGTATGCCTCTAGACTGGGTGTTCTTTCACTTTTCACTATCTATTGGTAATGCTTTCCTCATCAGTCTGCATAGGGAAGGCAAATGATCCAGGCTAAATTAGACAGTATATAGCCAGCTCAACCCCAGTGATTTCTTTATTGAAGGCCATATAACTTATGTAACATTGCTCAGAGGTTTTCACTAAAACAATTTTTTAAAGATTTTATTTATTCATGAGGAATCATAGGAGAGAGAGAGAGAGAGAGAGAGAGAGAGAGGGAGAGAGAAAGAAACAGACATCACTCTGGTACATGTACTGCCGGGAACTGAACTCGGGACTTCACTCTTGTGAGTACAAAGCCCTATCCACTGCACCACCTCCCAGACCACTAAATTTTTTTTAAATGAATACTGGAACAGAAGTCTTCCCTCTTTTCTATTATCTTTCAAGTTGAAAGCTTCCTATATTTTCTCCCTCCTCCCATCCTTCCCTTTCTCTCTTCCTTCATTGATTTTTATTATTCCATTCTACATTGGTTTTTCTCCTTTTTTTTTTTTAACCTACCAGAGCACTGCTCAGCTTTGGCTTATTATGGTGGTGCTGGGGATTGAACCTGAGACCTCAGAGCTGCGGGCTTGAAATCTATTTGCATAGCCATTATGCTATCTCCCCTGTCCTCCACTCTATGTCATAACACTTTGAAGAATAAATTAATAATATTGTTTTATTTTATAATAAGAATAATAATTTCTCATTAGATAATGAAATTATTCAATGGATATATTATGTCCACAGCTTGTTTGTTTTCTAGTAGTAGACTTAAAGCAGCAAGATGGTCATACTTAAGAGAAAATTAATGAAATAATATCCCAATCTATACTGTATAGCTCACTTTATGGCATAATGCTATATTTGTCATGCTCAAATGGTTAAGATGATCCTGGAAGGGACTCCAATTTTGTTGGGATGTGCCTGTCATATATTTTTCTTTCAAATTCTCACAGATTGAGAATAACGGAGATTCTACCATCTTTTACACATAATTTTCCAGGGTTGCATTGGCAAGGCCATGGAGAATACAGGAGAGGTTTGAATTTTTAGCATTTTATTGTTGGATCTTCATGACACTTTTCACTTCCACTCAGATTCCATTTACAAGAACTCAGCAGTGTGGCTACATGTTACTCTGAAAGAGGTTGGCAAATGTAGTTTAGTTTTGGATCTAGGAAGAAAGTGATGTAAATGTTAACAATTCCTACTTTTTTTTTCACATTATCAATGATTTTGAAATAAAATGTGGGGGATTATTTAGAATTGTGCCTCTCAATTGTATGTGTGCAGAAATTTCTGATTTGCATAATTGAAGCAATATATTGACTGGATGACACAAAGAGTTCAGGGCATAGATTCAGAAGATCATATTTTCAGTCCTGTCTTTTTTATTACTCACTGTATACGGTTATCAAATCACTTGCTACCAGACCTTATTTTACTTGCCTTTTAATTACAAAGTTCTTAGGGCCATAAAATTAAGTATGTTATAAATTTAGACTGCTATAAAAAAATGAGGGGTCTGGGGGTCAGGTAGTAGATCTAGTAGCAGGTTAAGCACACATGGCATGAAGTGCAAGGATGGGCTAAGGATCTCAGTTCGAGCCCTTGGCTCCCCACCTGCTGGGTAGTCGCTTCACAGGCGGTGAAGCAGGTCTGCAGCTGTCTGTCTTTCTCTCCCCCTCTCTGTCTTCCCCTCCTCTCTCCATTTCTCTCTGTCCAATCCAACAATGATGACATCAATAATAACAACAATAATAACAACAACAACAATATAAAAAAAAAAAGCAAGGGCAACAAAAGGGGGAAAAAAGCAAATTAAAAAAAATGAGGGATCCTTGTTAGGGCAGGTGGAGATGTGGATGTGTGTGCGTGCATGTGTACACACACACACACACACACACACACACACACACACAACTGCATTTGCTGTAATCTTATTCTCATAATTTTGAGTCTCTCCTTTATAAATTTTGTATTCTTTTCTGGGGATACTACAAAATACCCTGAGTGTTCCTTTTCCCCAGGACAAAAGTATTAATTTTCACAACTTGACTAGTCATAGGTGAGTTCTTTTTTTATGATTTCCCTCTGTAAAGGGAGCTGTCTTGCTCAAAATTATGTTCCTTACCAGGGGTCAGTCCACATTCAATGCCTTTCCTTCATAGGACTGCTTACAAATAGGCGTATTATCAAGTTCAGACTGACTCAAATGGACCAGCCCAACTTTAATGAGCATCCATTGAATTGTTTGAGGGATCCGGTGCAATTCTAGTTTTCCTTCTGTCTACTTCCTTCTGTCTCTTTCACCTCATTTCCCTACATCCTTTTTGTATTGTTGTTTGACCACTTCTGGACAGACGTACGGTTTGCAAGTCTGTCTAGAATCTGCTTCCCAGGATACTTGACCTAAGATAATCTCCTTGTTTTTACCCTTGTCCTTGCTACAGTTTATTCTTGACACTCAGCCAGAGAGATGCTGTTAGAACAAAGTGACTGTATTCATTTCCTAGAGCTACTATTACAAAGTATCACATACTGGGTGACTTAAAACAACAGAAATTTATTGTCTCACAGTTTTGCTAGAAGTCAGAAATCAAGATGTCAGCAGGACTATATTTTCCCATAGACTCTGGATAGAATCCTTCCTTTTCTATTTCTGGTGTCTGATGGTGACTGAATCCTTGGCATTCCTTGCTTTGCAGCTACATCACTCCAACTTCAGTCTCTGTCATCACATGGAGTTCTCCCTATATGTTTGTGTGGTATCCTTATTCTCCTTTTTCTTCCTCTTCTTCTTCTTCCCCTCCTCCTTCTCCTCCTCTTCTTCACTCCTCTTCTTTTTTAGTTAAGACATTAGTCACATTGAGTTAGGACCCACTCTGATCACATCTAAATTTGATTATAGCTATAAAGACCCTACAATTAAGTTCATATTTGCAGGTAATTGGGGTTGAGGTGTCAACATAACTTTGAAGGCATATAATTTAACTCATACAGGTCTCCCTGCACCAAATCCTCCAACTCTTGCCTAAATTAGTCAAAACAAACCCAAAGTGACCTGGAAATTACAGAACAGACTGACCCTTGACATTTCCATGATAATCTTCAGCTCTTCATCTCAGCTATCACATTACTGCAGCCTAAATAGTCTCTGTTGCTTCTTTGAAAGATCTAGCACAAATTATCCCAAGGCTCTGTATCTGCTTATCTGTAGAGGTAGCATGCTTTTCTTAGGATCTGCCTAGTTCTTTACCTGACCTCCTCCTAGTCTGTGCACAATTTTTTTTTTTCTCAGTGACACTTTCACTTACACTTTGATTGAAATAGCAAAGAAATGTATCCCATACTTTATCACACTCTTTCATTTTCCTCCACACAAATTTTCACCTACTATGTCAGATAGTTTTCTTACTCATGCTTATTGTAAGTCTACAGTATAAATTCCATGGTACCAAGGCACTTTTACCTTCTTACTTGATTTATAAAAATATTTAATTATACCTGATGTGACTACACTGGCATGAAGACAAATATAATCCAAGGTGGATGCATTATTATAATATTCACAGTTTTCACACCTACGAAATTCCATTGCTCATGGGTGATACATTTTCATTTCAGACAGAAAGGGAGAGAGACAGAAAGGGAGAAGGAAAAAGGCAAACACCACAGCATCAATCCACCCTTTATGAAATGTCTCCTGGTGCTGTGCTTAGTATTCCCATGCCATGCAGTTCTGGGGACTCCAACCTGGGTCCTCATGCATGCTAAAATATGTGCTCTACCTGGTGAACTACTTCTCAACTCCTTCTTTCTTGCTTTAAAATCAAAGCATTTCTGTTAATCCTTCCTATTTCACAGGCTACAGTAGTATACATAATGAGTAAATTGCCCATTTTATCATTGTCTTCACATCCAAATCTGGGCTCTTAGTGAATGAAGATTGTTTTGGTCATTGACTTTTTTTTTTCTCCTACAGAGCTGAGGCCACTTAGGTGTGCCATTTTACTGTTTCCTGGGCTGACTTATTCATTTAGAGAGAAAAACATAGGAAGGGAGAGACAACACAGCACCAAAGCTTTCCCCAGTATCATGGAACTGGGGAAAAGAACTGGATTATGCACATGGTACAGTGCATGTCCTACTTGGTGAGCTATCTCTCCAGCCCTGCCAAGTGATAGTTCCCCAGCAAGTACAGCAGGGTTTGAAATGCATAATTGTTAAATAAATATTTGTTGAATGTAGGAATGGCTAAAAATGTAATTTTCACTTTGCATTAGAATTAGATTTCCATTCCTTCAGTCAATATATTTCTGTGGTCTAACCTAAATTGTACTGTTCTTTCCACTTCAACATTTAAAACATCAAGAATAATTCTGTAGTAGGCTAACCAACCTTTGGACTAACCACAGGAGCCCAGCCTCACAACTCTTGAGAACCATGGGAAGTTTATGGTAAGTGAACTGCAGAAATTACTTCTTTGTAGCCCACCTTGGTGCACTGGAGAGTTCTATGTTATGCCAGGAAGTTATTATAAATAATATAAGAAATATGTTTTTAGCTTTTAAAAATTCTTTAAAGAATTATAAGAAAAATATTTGCTGGTAGCTTGTAATAAACCATAATATTGAAGTATCTTCTAAGTAGCAAAATAAATCAGGAGAAACCTTAACATAAAACTCAACTAGTATGGTTGCCATATCACAGAGGTTTGTTTTAATGAAAATGATAATAATAATAAAAAAAAACTATGAAAACTGGTGGGCCTCAGGTGTTAGAGCAAAGATAAGAGAATAACTAGATTTGATTTGTATTTATTAGAAAAAGAGAGATCAGGTCTTCAATTTGATTTAGGAAAACTAAAGTTAAACTTACCATGGTATAAATATTGCTTATTTTGTACTGAAGAATCCTGGTACTTAAGAGTTTCTTACAATCATATGTTGCCACTAACACCTTTGACAAGGAAATGTTATTTCACAGAAAGCAGAAACTGCTGTCTTGCTGAAAACATTTAATATCATGCATATTATTTACATTTCTTTTTTTTGAGAGAGACAGAGAGGTAGAAAGGTAGAGAGAGTGAAAGTAGCCACAGCACCAAAGCACCTCTCAGTTCATGAACCTGTGCTGTGCACATGATAAAGCAGTATACTGTAAGTAAGTTATTTCACGGGCTATATGACCCTAAAAATAAGTTTTAAATGTCCGTAGTTTTAAATGGACATTTAAATATTATTATTTTTTTGCTTCCAGGCTTATTGCTGGGGTTATTACTCCTGAAGGCCATTTTTCCTATTTTGTTGCCCTTGTTGCCATTGCTGTTGTTGTTGTTGTTGTTGGATAGGACAGAGAGAAATCTAGAGAAGAGGGGAAGGCAGAGAGGGGAAGAGAAAGATAGACACCTACAGATTTGCTTCACTGCCTGTGAAGCAACTCCCTGAAGGTGGGGAGCCGGGGATTCAAACCAATATCCTTACGCTGATCCTTGCGCTTTGTGCCATGTGTGCTTAACCTGCTGTGCTACCTCTGACCCCCCCATTTAAATATTCTTAATTTACTTAAAGTTTAGTTCTGTACACTTTTTAGAATGATTGTGAAATTTCTCATTTGTCTATTTTCATCAGACTTGTATATTTTTCTTAGAATGTAACTGATATTAAGCATTTAGTTTCATATGCCTGTTGTGATGGGGAAATACATACAATTTATTTTAGTACATTTGTTAGTCATCAGAATACCTTTCATATCAAACTGAGTGAAATATTGAATGTGAAAAAAATGTAGTAAGTATAGATATAGGATTATTTTCTTTAGGTTCTTTTAGTTGTTTAAATAGGTAATTCTTACATTTAAAGTTTTTTGTTTGTTTTTACTATCTGACAAATATGGATATATCTCATTTGCCTATTTCAACTAAAAAGTGCCAACTTCATCAAGGGAAAGCAAAAGCATACATACATTTTTTAAGGTTTTTTTAATATTTATTTTATTTATTTATTCCCTTTTGTTGCCCTTGTTGTTTTATTGTTGTAGTTATTATTGTTGTTGTCGTCGTTGTTCGATAGGACAGAGAGAAATGGAGAGAGGGAGGGGAAGACAGAGGAGGAGAGAAAGATAGACACCTGCAGACCTGCTTCACCGCCTGTGAAGCGACTCCCCTGCAGGTGGGGAGCCCGGGTTTGAACCGGGATCCTTATACCGGTCCTTGTGCTTTGCGCCACCTGCGCTTAGCCCGCTGCACTACAGCCCCACTCCCGCATACATACATTTTTTATTCAATCCACAGCTTAAAATTTACTGGGGACATCATATCACTAATCTCATGTAATAACAACATAGACTCAAAGGTACAGGAGCTACTTATTCTATACTATAAATGGGGGGAAAAAAGAGAAAAGAAAAGAAGAAATGAAAAAAGACAAAGGTCTCATTAACCCTTTCAAGGTCAAAGAACTAGTAAGCTGAAGGGCTGTATTCAAATCTACAGCTATTAAATGCCAAAACCTATGTTCTTTCTCCTATGTCTTCATGTAAGCAAAAGATCTACACTAGAAACTATGTTGATAGTAGACTAGATCAATCTCTATATTCATACATCTTTTAATGAATATTTTTGCCTTGTCCAATGAAAGGACTACTCATACCAACAAGTTGGCTATGCAAATAACATACAGTTCTTGACTAATTTATCGGTGTTTTACTGGATCTCTGGTTTGTATAACTTACTACACAAGCTTAATGGCATCACAAGTCTTTGAAACCATATTCTATCCTGGAACCAAAGATATCTGTAAAGTAAGCAGATGGAGATATGGATTTTAGAAGTGACTCAAGTGCTGCAATTGGAAATGTTTCCTAGTGACACACTCACTTCTGAGACTCACATGAGCTCCAGAGAGAGCAGTAGCTATCAATCTGACCTTTTCATACCCTTCATAGTAGTGGCAACGGATTGTTTTGGATATAATCTTGAACTCAATATAAGCTTTCTGTATAAATCTGAGTCATTTACTTAGCCTCTCCATCATTTATTTTCTTGTTAATAATATGTGGTCACATATAATTACTAAATGTATGAAAATATGCAATATATGTGCCTAACACAAGCTATTCTAGGGGATATATTGGTATATAAGACAAGTTCCAGTCTCATAAAATTAAATTGGAAAGACATTCATACTGATCAAACAATAGCAATACATAGTCAAATATATCATAATAGTATTCATCATAATAAGGATTCTATAACCATCACATTTGTGATTATTTAATTCAGTGTATTCTACATACATCTAGATAATAAAAAGAGTAAATATTTTCTTGCATCATCCTTGAATCAAGGTGGCAAAAGTATAATCACAGCATTACATATGTTTTATGCATTTAATGTTTTATCTCAGGCCGCAGAATATAATATAGTAAGTGCATTTGGCAAAGTCACTCCATGCAGAGATGTCATAGCTATTGTAAAATACAGCTTGATTTGACATTCTACTGGTTTTTGAATCTGGCAGTTGAGATGGATACCAGGGTTCTTATTATGCTATGTCCTAGGTTTTAAATCACCTTCTGGATCTTCTATTATTCTCTGAATTTAATAAGGCTATTATGCCCATGTATTTTCCCAATTTCATAAAGTATGAGATGCTACTTAAGGTGTTAGAAGAAGGAGTCAATAGAAACCTCCTAATGGCTTCTTTCATTCTAATCGAACCTCATGGGAAGTTAACACAGATCGGTGAAATTCTCCACAGCTGTACCCCAGGGTAACTTCTGAAAAGCAGTCTCTAGCCAGGCTTTACATGGAGAAGAAAGGGGTGTGTGTGTGTGTGTGTGTGTGTGTTTGTGTGTGTGTATGTGTGTGTGTGTGTGTGTGTGTGTGTGTGTTCTCAAGATATGCATTATTTTTTCATCATTTACCCAAGCCAAATCACAAGTTCCAGTGTGCGTCATTAGAGATTTTTTTCTTTCTTCAGAGGACTTTACTCACCTAGGTCATTTTCTGCAGGCAGAAAGAGAGAGGCAGAGACAAAGAGGGAAAGACATTACAACATTAAAATCAAAGCTTCCTCCACTGTGGTAGGGACTGGACTCAAACCTCAGTCTTGCATGTGACAAAGAAGGTATTCCATCTTGCCAGTCCCAGAAAAATTTTTCTTAAAATGGTAAAAAATGAGGTATAGTCAGCAATATATTAAGAAGTTATAGTCTAGTAGTGAATTTTAGATTGTTTTGCTCAGTGCAGAAAAGAATGTGTATAAATTTTGAGGTATTGGGCATCAATTACTTATCTGTATCCCAGAGACAATGATAGAGTCCTTGTGAAGATAAAATAAGTCAACATATATACTTACAAAGATATTAGTTAGATAGAATGCATTCTCTCTCTCTCTCTCTTTTATCTTTATTTATTGGATAGAGATAGCCAGAAATTGAGAGGGAAGGGGGTTATAGAGAGGGAGTAAGACAGAGAGAGAGACAACTGCAGTCCTGCTTCACTGCTTATGAAGCTTCCCTCCTGCAGGTGGGGACCGGTAGCTTGAACCCAGGTCCTTGAGCATTGTAATATGTTTCCTTTACCAGGTGTACCACCACCTGACCCCAGGAAGCAAAGGAGAGACACAGGGAGAGTAGAGACAAACACAGATGGCTTTATCATTCCTGGAGCTTCCTTGGTGCCATTCATGATGTTTCTAGTTGGTTTCAAAGCTGGGACTCAGGGCCTCATACAAGGGTGTGTTCTATGGGCTGATATATCTCCTGGATCTGATTCTGTAGTGAGTAATAAACAAAAACAAAACAAGCATACTAAAATATGTATCATGAATAGTTAGGAAGTAAGTGGCTGGCAAGAAAATTTGTATCAAAAGTTCAAAAGACTGAGACTCAAGGTTTTCAATGGTAAATATTTGGTAAAAAATACTTTGCAAAATCCTGACAGGCATGCCACAATGAATACTTACTTTTACTTTTTATCATTATTAGTTATTTAGTATGATTTATCTTGATCCTGTAGAAGTTAATATATATTTCCCTTCTATTTGTTGAGGTATATTTTGTCTCCATTAATTCAAGTATTTTACTTATAATAAGCTAGGAGTATGGATTGACCTGTCAACACCCATGTTCAGTGGAAAAGCAATTACAGAAGCCAGACTTTCCACCTTCTGCTCCCCATAAAGATCTTTGACCCATACTCTCAGAGGGATAAATAATAGGGAAATTTCTTTTTTTTAAGTCTTTTTTATTTGTTATTTTATTACTTTATTATTTTATTTATTTATTCCCTTTTGTTGCCCTTGTTGTTTTATTGTTGTAATTATTGTTGTTTTGTTGTTGTCGTTGTTGGATAGGACAGAGAGAAATGGAGAGAGATGGGGAAGACAGAGAGGAGGAGAGAAAGATAGACACCTGCAGACCTGTTTCACCACCTGTGAAGCGACTCCCCTGCAGGTGGGGAGCCGGGGTTTGAACCGGGATCCTTACGCCGGTCCTTGTGCTTTGCGCCACCTGCGCTTAACCAGCTGCGCTACAGCCCGACTCCCCAATAGGGAAATTTCTAATCAAGGAGGAGGGATTTTGAACTCTGGTGGTGGGCACTGAATTATATGGAATTACAACCCTGTTATCTGACAATCTTGTCAATCATTATTATATAACCAATAAAAATATGTATTAAAAATAAGCTCTTTCTTGTATTTCAAGTGGACACATTTCAAAAAATCTATGTAATTCCTGAAGTTATTAGAGAACCAATACGATGTTAAAAATGTACAGAATCAAGAGTGCAGTCATATGTATATAGGTCCATAATGAATGTTCATATAAATTCATTGTATTGATGAAAATCTGAGAAAATTGATATAATATGAAGCTCTATTTCAAGAATGCTAACTGCAGCAATGGTAGGAACTAACCTAGTCTCCAAAAGAAGGCTCAGTTATCCTACCTTGCCACTCGAAGAAGACCGGTCCTGAAATGAATGCACCTTGCAGTATTCCCAGCAGTGTCCATGAACTGCGAGCTCAGACCAGAGGCTACGTAGGCTCTAGTGATCTATATATATAACCTGGGTTGCATGGATGAAGGTAAATTGATAATTTTATCCACAGAATTTTTTCAAGAATGGGAGCTACTCTCTGCCCTAATCCAACCTCCTACCCCTTTTCTATACTCTGACACCATTTTATCAGGCAGTATTTTTATCCAACTTCATCCTAGCTATCAAACTCTACCATAGTCATGGGCCCTTAGAAACATGTCTAAAATGGACTTCCTAACTTTCTTCCACCCTAAGATCCCTAATTTCATCTGCTCTGTTCCTAAATTTTGATTCCTTTTTATTAACCACTTTGTCTCACTACCACCTTCCAGACACTAAGTTGCAGCTGCTACCATGATTCCATCCTAACTTCTCTGGGGAGACAACCTTGCCAAAGTGTCCTGGAACCTTGCCTCTCCAGAGCTCTACCCCACTAGGGAACGATATAAACAGGATGGGGGTATGGATAAACCTGCCAACATCCAGTTCCATCAGAGAAGCAATTATAGAAGCCAGATCTCTAACCTTCTGCACCCCCAACACAATTTTGATCCATACTCCCAGTGTCAGAGAAGTGACAGAAGGAAGAGGACAAGATGGCTCTAAGCTCCAGCTCTATCAGGACCCACAGAGAGAGGAGAAAAAAGGGAGGAGCACTTGGATATAGTAATAGGGTCATGAGTGGCATGCAAGGAAGGACTCAATAAGACAAACACAGACTCAAAGTGAAAGGATGGAAAACTATCATACAAGCTGTTGGACCACAAAAAAAGTGCAGGAACAGCTATGCTCATATCTGACACGATAGACCTTAAAATAAATAAAATTTGAAAAGGTAGGGATGGACATTACTTAGTGCTCAGAGGATCAATCAATCAAGAGGACTTGATGATTATCAACATCTGTGCACCCGAGGAGAGGCTATCTAAATACATCAAACATCTACTGAAAGAACTACAGCAATATATTAACAGCAACATAGTAATTGTAGGGGACTTAAATACCCCAGTCTCTTAACTTGATAGATCATCCACGCGAAAATCAATAAAGAAACGAGGAAGCTAAATAAAGAAATAGATAAACTAGAACTATTGGACATTTTCAGAGTAAAAATGGTGATTTCACAGTTTTCAGCCCATCTTGGATGGAGCTTGAAGAAATCATGTTAAGTGAAATATGTCAGAAACAGAAGGATGAATATGGGATGATCTCATTCACAGGCAGAAGTTGAAAAACAAGATCAGAACAGAAAACACTAAGTAGAACCTGGACTGGAGTTGGTGTATTGCACCAAAGTAAAAGACTCTGGGGTTGGTGTGGGTGGGGGGAGAGTTTAGGTCCTGGAACAGGATGGCAGAGGACCTAGTTGGGGTTGTATTGTTATGTGGAAAACTGAGAAATGTTAGGCATGTGCAAACTATTGTATTTACTGTTGACTGTAAAGCATTAATCCCCCAATAAAGGAAAAAAAAAAAGAATAGACTATGAAAAATTAAAAAAATAAAAAGAACAAGGTCAACAAACAGTTTAGTTGACAAATAACAGTGGATGTTCTGAGAATTCCTTCCCCTCTGTTAGTTGGCAAGATGAGAGGAAACTCTTCTCCTGAGTAAGAATTTTCTCTCTCTCTCTCTCTGGATAGGACAGAAATTGAGAAAGAAGGAGAGAGAGATAGAGAGACAGACAGAGAAAGAGACAGAGAGATATATCTGCAGGCCTACTTCACTGCTTGTGAAGTGTCCTCGACCCCTGCAGGTGCAGAGCCAGGACTTGAAAAGGGATTTTTGCACGGGTCCTTCGCTTCATACTATGTGCACTTAACCCAGTGCACCACTGCCCGGCCCCCAAGTAAGAATTCTCTAGTGGTCTTTGATGAAGAAGGAAATTAGGGTTGGTAGATGTGGAGTTCATAAGCTGTCTCAAATCTGGATCAGTTTAATTTCCAAATTTAAACCATAGTTTAGAGGTGGGTTATCAGTCCCACTTGTTAGTTTTTTATTTAGTCAGGACACACAATCAGATTTTATCTGTCCTCGCCTTTCACTTATGTATACTGATAATTTAAGTCACTCTCTAACGCCAACCATTTGTATCAGTGGGTGCCACTCCATCTCAGTGGTGAAAAGGGTTCCCACCTTTTCATCATCAACCTTTTATAATATCATTGCATGTATAACATGTAATATCCACAAAGCAATAATGAATTTTATCCCAATGAATCTGGTAAATTTTCACTTTCATAGTTAAGAATAATTCATGGTTATTATTTATGTTCAAAGAGAATAATAATTGCAAAACTTATAGAGTCAGATAACTGCAAAGGGTGCACTATAGGCAGCAGTAAAAGGATTTCTGCTGAGATAGCTAGTAACCTTTTTAATACCATTCATTAAGTCTTTCACATTTTGTTCTCACTATCTTCTTGTAATGATCACACACACACACACACACACACACACACACACACACACGATCTTGATTATAATTTACAGCTTGATGCATTAGAGGGTTAATTTAACAGAGATTCTCAACTGCTTAAAAAATTTGGAGTCAAATCATTTCACAGTTATGAACACAAGATTAGATTTTTTTCCTGAAAATTTCCTTTTTAAATTAAATAAGTTGTACTATTTATTTATTGCATAGAAGTAAAGAGAAATCAAGAGAAAAGGGGGAGATAGGAAGAAAGAAAGAGACACACTTGCAGCACTGCTTCACCACACCTGAAACATCCCCCTTCAGGTGGAGACCTGAAGCTTGTACCTTGATTCTTGCACTTTGCAACATGTGCACTCTTATCAGGTATGCTACTGCTCAGTACCACCTGAAAAATTTCTTTAAATCAGTTCAGATTTACAAAAAAATTTATACTTTTTGCCATCCCAAGATAAGGAAATGAAGCTCAAGATAGTCCACTAACATATTTTACCTGCAGTGCTCTAAACTTGATAAATTTCTCTCAGAGTGTTTCAAATTTTCTAAGGTTGTTGACCTACCAGGAAGTAAACAGGTATCAGCCAGCTATTCTGGGAGGATTTTGTAGGCATTGTTTCTATAATAAACGCTGCCTTTGTTTCTCAAAAGCAGCTTGTCATATCTGATTAAATGAGCATTGTTCTCAAATTTGACACTTGAGATAAGGCCCTGCTGCACAATAATTTTGCTCTATTATATCCTGGCAAAAAGGAAGACATTCTTATCAAAACTATGCAAATAACTAAGTTGCCGTAAAAAACAGAGGCATAGTTATAGTTTTTGAATTTGGTTAACAGTGAGATTTAGGTATTACGTAAAATATTTCATTTTAGTTTACAAAGGCATATATTATTCATTTGCTCTGGGCTTTAAATATCTTAACTAAGAGGAAAAGCTTCCTTACAAATTCAGAAAATAGAGCATTAATATTCCTTACCCCAAAGTACTATATTAAAACACTCCTTACTAGGTGACTTGGGCCTATATAATTAATTCTTGCTCTGTAGGACACTGGGATACCATTTTTATGTAGCCCTCTTCTTCCTGAATAAAAAGAACATTTGAAATCTAGACTTGTACCCAATAGTAAAGGAAAGTCGTCTAAACAATGGCAGGTCAGAAGTGTGCATCAAACATTCTACTCTTAGAAATGTCAATAGTTTGATTTTCCTGGTATAGTTTTTTCCACAAACCTTTGAAACTTTCCCTCTCAGTTCAATGTGATTGATGTTTTTTGTTGCAAAAGATATTTTTTAAATAATATGTTTTTATCTATTATTTTAAATTATCTGATTTTTTTCAAATGACTGGCTTTTTAAAAATTTAGGACACAGTTTACTTTTTAATATTTTACTTATTTTTGATAGATACAGACAGAAACTGAATGTCATGATGAGATAAAAAGAAAGGAGAGAGGGAGAGAAAGGAGTGGGGGGAGACCTATAGCACTCTTTTAATGCTTGTGAAACTTTCCCTTTGCATATGGGAACCAGAGGCTTGAACTCCTATCTTTTTTACACTGCAAAATGCGTGCTCTACCAAGTGTGCCACTTTCTAGATCCATAATGGGCTTTTTTTTAGAAGGAGGAGGAGGAGGAGGAGGAGGGGAGGGAGAAGAAGGAGGAGGAGCTGGAGAAGGAAAAGGAAGAAGGAGAAGAGGAGGAGGAGGAGGAAAAACAAAACCGAGACATAGCATATAGTGATTCTAAAACATAATGTACATATTGATGCCAGTTCCAAAAGACAGAACTTTCGAATAGTGCTAACATGTCTGCAGGGGAAGCTGTGGAATGAGGTCCTATGACTGAAAAATATAGAAGCCAGGGAACAGGGAATGGCAGCAAACATCTCTTCTGGCAGGAGTGGGGCAGGGGCTGTTGTCAGCCTGGAGAATCAGTCTCTGGTTTCTAGACCTTCTCTACTCACGAAAATGGAAATAGGACTAAAAGCAGGAAGTGGGAGTTTGACATGAGGAGAAAAAAGTCTTCAGTCTCAAATTGTACATGCAAACTGCTGCAATATAGATTTTTTATTTCCCTGGTGCATCGGGCATCAACAGATGAGTTGTACTATTTCAGTATCAAGAGTATATAAAAATATCAGGTAAACACTGGAGTAATATTTTTAAAAGTGTTACAAGTTAGTCTGGTGTATATTACTATATGGCTCTACTAGCCTAGTGGGAAGAGGCTAGTCAGTCCATTTAAATATATTACAAGGGGCCCATGGCTTTAGTCATTTTTACTTGAGCCCAATAGCTAACATGCAGGTGGGCTAAGAGTTGAAAATAGATAAAAGGAGAAATGTAAAATTTTGTTTTGTGTCAAATATTCTTTTACACCTTATATTTTTATTTTTTTATCACATGGGTATAAATTCCTAAGAAAAAAGTATCACTATTGAGGAGATATTTATTTACAGTATGTTTCTTGTCACAAGAATACATTTCTACATTTCCCCAAGGCAGGTATCAGTGCATTTCACTTTCAGCCAAACTATCACCTTGTTCCTCTAGGGAATAAGGTCCCCAACTTCCCTTTAGTGTTCTTCCCTTCCTCCTTTTGAGTCCTGGAATCTGTTGAGGATTCACTTCAGATAGCTCTTTGCTACATATTTGCATATATATATATATATACATACATACATATATATATATATATATATATATATATATACGTTTTCTTATATCCCATCTGTGAGCGAGATCATTGTTCAGTGTTTGTCATTCTTCTGGTATATCTTATTCAACATAATCCCTTCTAGATCCATCTATATTGTAGCAAAGGAAAATATAGTCATCTTTCTTATAGTTGTGTAGTATTCCATTGTGTATATATGCCATAACTTCTTTAATAATTCATCTGTTTTTGGAAACAACACTTGAGTTGTTTCCAATTTTTGATTATTACAAATAGCCATGAACATGGGCATGCATAGATTTTTTTTTTCAGGTAGGGAGTTTGTGTTCTTTGGATAGTGCAAAACATATTTTTCATTATATAGATGGCATGGGGAAGGGGTAGATAGCTAGATAGCATAATTGTTATGCAAAGAAACTCCATGTCTGAGGCTCCAAAGTTGCAGGTTCAATCCCCCCACACCATCATAAATCAGAGCTGAGCAGTGCTCTGATAGAGACGTAACTAAAAAATAAACATGTTTTTAAAGAGCAAGCGAGCGAGAGAGAGTTCATTAATTAACTCAATTTAATATCTATTGAAAACTATTAAGTAAATTGTGGAAATTAGCTTCAAGTTGACATGTTAACAGATATAACTGCCATTGAAATCAATGTCTTGGAACAATGATTCAATTTAGTGGGACACAAATTTGTGTTTTCATAATCCTAAAAATAGTGTAGTGACACTTGATTTAAAAAAGCAAACCAGGGGCCGGGTGGTAGTGCAGCGGGTTAAGCACACATGGTTCAAAACACAAGGACCAGCCTAAGGATCCTAGTTTGAGCCAACTGCAGGAGGGTCACTTCATGGGTGGTGAAGCAGGTCTGCAGGTGTCTTTCTCTCCCCCTCTCTGTCTTCCCCTTCTCTCTCGATTTCTCTTTGTCCTATCCAACAACAACGACAGCAATAGCAGTCATAATAACAACAACAACAACGATAATCAACAAGAGGAACAAAAGGGAAAAAATGGCCTCTAGGAGCAGTAGATTCGTAGTGCTAGCACCGAGCCCCAGCGATAACTCTGGAGGCAAAATAAATAAATAAATTAATTAATTAAATAAAAATAAACAAACAAACTCAGGGGGCCAGGCAGTGGCGCACCTGGTTAAGCGCACATAATAGGTACAAAACACAAGGACCCGAGTAAGGATTCCAGTTCCAGCCCCTGCTCCCCAACTGCAGGAGGATCACTTCACAAGATGTGAAGCAGGTCTGCAGGTGTCTTTCTCTTTCCCTATCTTCCCCTTCCTTCTCAATTTCTCTCTGTTCTATTTTAAAAAAATCAGTAGTAGTAATAATAATAATAATAATCCCAGTAACAGTGGATTCATAGTGCAGGTACCAAGCCCCAGTGATAACAGTGGAGACAAAAAAAAAAAGAGCAAATCCAAGTAGAATGATATTTATGTTTGTATTATGCTCAATACAGAGAAAACTTGAAAACTACAACAGAGTAATAATTCATCTGCTGGTGGGGTAAACAGTTAATTTTATTCTTAGATTTTCTTCAAGTTTGGGAGCTACTCTGCCCTAATCCAACTTTCTAGCCCTATTCTCAACTTTGACATCATCTTCTAAGACATAATTTTCAGTCTACCTGCATGTTAATTATCAAGCTCAAGCAAAAACTACTAAAGTCCAGGACCCCTAAAAAAAATACCTAAAGGGAGTATTCAGGTCTTGGAACATGATGACAGAGGAGGACTTGGTGGGGGTAGGATTAGATTACGATATGGAAAACTGAGAAATGTTACTAATGTACAAACTATTGTATTTTGCTGTTGACTGTAAACCATTAATTCTCCCAATAAAGACAAAATATTAAAATAAAGAAAGTAGGAAAGAAAGAAAGAAACACACCTAAAATAGACTTCCTAGTTTCTTTTCACACTTAAGTTCCTATTCTCTATTTTTTTTTGGGGGGGGGGGGTTCCAGGGTTATTGCTGGGGCTCTGTGCCTGCATTATGACGACACTGCTAGTGGTGGCCATTTTTTCCATTGTTACAGTTGTTGTTGGATAGGATAAGGAGAAACTGAGAGAGAAGGAGAAGACAAAGAGGGAGAGAGAAAAATACCTACTTCACTACTTGCAAAGAGACCTGCCTGCAGGTGGGAGGTGGGGGGGGGGGGGGCTTGAACTGGGATCCTTGAACCAGGATCCTGAAACGAGTCCTTGGGCTTCACACACAGTGCGCTTAACTTTCCTTACCTCCCGGTCCCCAGTCTTTATATATATATTATTTATTTATTTTTTAAAATTTTTTATTTAAGAAAGGATTAATGAACAAAAACATAAGGTAGGAGGGGTACAACTCCACACAATTCCCACCACCCAATCTCCATAACCCACCCCCTCCCATGATAGTTTTCCCATTCTCTAGCCCTCTGGGAGCATGGACCCAGTGTCATTGAGGGTTGCAGAAGGTAGAAGGTCTGGCTTCTGTAATTGCTTCCCGGCTGAACATGGGCGTTGACTGGTCGGTCCATACTCCCAGTCTGCCTCTATCTTTCCCTAGTAAGGTGTGTCTCTGGGGAAGCTGAGCTCCAGGACATATTGGTGGGGTCTTTAATCCAAGGAAGCCTAGCCAGCATCCTGGAACATGGTGATTGAAAAGAGAGTTAACATATGAAGCCAAACAATTTGTTGAGCAATCATGGATCCCAAGCTTGGAATAGTGAAGAGGAAGTGTTAGGGAGGTACTCACTGCAAACTCTAGTGTACTTCTGCTTTCAGGTATATATTTTGCAGTAGTTTATGGGTACGTGTGAACATAAGCTCTCTCTCACAGGAACTGGTGTATATCTAGGTTATGGGACTTTGTTAGAAAGTGAACTACCTGAGATGAAATTAGAGTGTACTATAAAAGGAAAGGTCTCACCCGAGTAATGAAGTATCACCCGAGTAATGAAGCTGAAGGGTTGTCATTCCACATGTGAAGTCTCTGGACACAGTCTGAAGTGAAGCATGTTGAGGTGGCAATCGTTGCGTTGGTTAGGTTGTGATCGGTGGATGCAATATTATTTGGTTTGGATTGGGAGATGCGTACGGGAAAGTGGGCAGGACTGGGGGAAGTAGGGGCTCTATAGTGGAGATGTGAGGTTCCTGCTGGCTTAGGGTTCAAAAAGACAATCGATAGTTAATGTTATCATCACATTATTTGGTAATTGGGTTAACTTTGAAAAGTCCTTTTGTTATGGTTTGCTGTACAGTATCCAGTATCTTGTATATAGCTGTGCTATTGGATGCTTCTAATCTGCTTGGTCTAGGCTTTTGAGAGAGTCCGCATATCAAATACACAGCCTATATATTAAAAAGATTCAGTCTGTGTTTTGAGAAACTTTGAGACATACAATTGATTTCCCCCCTCTCATATTAATTAACTACTGATTTATATGTCTACATTTTGCTAGGAGTGTACATAAACACCATTCTCACCACCAAAGGACTGTGACCCATCCCTCCCACCCACTCCCACCCCCCACTGGCCCAGGAAGCTGCATGTCTACCCCTCACCACAGGGTTTTTACTTTGGTGCCCTACTTACAATTTGGTCAGGTCCTGCTTTTAGTTTCCCTTTCAGATCTTCTTCCTCAACTTCTGTTGATGAGTGGGATCATCCCATACTCATCTTTATCTTTCTGACTTAGCTCACTTAACATAATTCCTTCTAGCTCTGTCCAAGATGGGTCAGAGAAGGTGGGTTCATTGTTTTTGATAGCTGCATAGTATTCCATTGTGTATATATACCACAGCTTTCTCAGCCACTCATCTGTTGTTGGGCACCTGGGTTGCTTCCAGGTTTTAGCTATTATGAATTGTGCTGCTATGAACATAGGAGTACACCCCTCTTTTTGGTTGGGTGTTATGGAGTCCTTGGGGTATAACCCCAGGAGAGGAATTACTGGATCATATGGAAGGTCCATGTCTAGCCTTCTGAGAGTTTTCCAGATTGCTCTCCACAGAGGCTGTACCCATTTACATTCCCACCAGCAATGTAAAAGGGTTCCTCTGTCCCCACATCCTCTCCAGCATTTGTTTTTTATATTTTTTAACATCCTTTGTTTTTTTTCAAAAAATGGCAATGATTATATAATATTATTAAAAAAAAAAACAGAAAAAAAAGGTAATTTACTCTTTTTTTCTAGCCTGACTGGTTATTGTTATTTTGAATAATGATATTAGGAAAACTTTCACCATCATAATTATCATTTATTCTGATTTTTTTGTCATATAAATTTTTAGATTGTTTTTGAAACTTGGAAAATGCTCATTAACTTTATTTCATATATGAGCTATAGAAATTGAAAGAATTTTCTGAAAGTTAACTCTTGTTCCTTAAACATAAATTGATTTAACTATCTGCAGACATACAACATTTTGTGCCACGGGACAATTTTATTTTGTGATAAATCCACTTTGCCTGCACCTCCAAGGCATGACATGGAACAAAGCAGACATAAGGTTGTAGAGATAATCCGGGAATGTATTTCTTCACAGAGGTGGTGAGTAGTAACATGGCTACATAGATGTTATTCTTCTAAACCTACACTCAGTTTAGCCTCAGCCACTGTATTCCCTAAAATTTGGCCCATGGGAATGTATGCTATATTTACCCTGTAGGATTTTCAGATATCACCGAAAATTACAGTATATACTATGCTTCATTTTTAGAAGCATAGATTAGTATTGTTTTTCCTTAATTCACATGCACACACACATACACACAATCTAGATTTATACACTTGTATACAAAAAATGAAGAATGTGTCAATATCTAATACTATATCTAATGCTACCTGATATCATGAATACATATTGATGATAATTAAGGCTATCGCAATGACCTATTTATTTATTTAACCACATTATTTGACTATTGCCCACTGTATAACATTCTTCCGTATTTTGTAAATTATCTATTTTCAAACAAAAAATTTACTTTACTTTCTATTAGTGATTTATAAGATTTATAATATAATTAGGGTATAATTCTACACCATTGCCACCACCAAAGTTCTGTATCCCCATGTGCCTCCAGTGGTAACTGCCATAATTCCCACAAGGTCACATATTCCTTTGTTTCAAATTCATGTCAAAAACTTCATTTAAAATTTTTTTTTTCTACCAGGTATATTACTAGGTTTCAGTGATTGAATTACTCCACTGTTCCAAGTGGTCATTTTTCTTTTGATAGAAGGTGAGAAAGAGAAAAGAGAGAAAGAGAGACAGAAAGGAGAGATACCTGCAGCATTACTCTACCACTCATGAAGTTTCCCTCCTGCATGTGGGAACAAAAGGATGATAATGTGTACTCTCTACCTAATGGTGTGAGCCCCTACCTGACCGACTCCTTAAGATTTTTTTTTTCTTTTTGCTGCCAGGTTTTATCACTAGGGCTTGGTGTCTGCATGATGATGAATCCACCACTCTTGGTAGCATTTACTATTCTTTTATTAGTTAAAACATAGAAATTGATGGGAAAAGAGAAAAATAGAGAGGAAGTTAGAAAGAAAGGCACTTACAAACCTGCTTCACCATTCAGGAAGCCCTCCCACAACCTTGGCAGGTGGAGAGTGGGGGTTTGAACTTTGTTCTTTGTGCAAGGCAAAGTGTGCTTTCTGCTAGCTGTGTCATGTCTGGCTTCCCTTCAAAATTCTTACAAGTCACAGGTCCATCTTCAAAACTTTAAGTAAATCTAGAGAAGGAAGACTTTAATGTCTGGGTTGTCTATTTTAACATGCTATTTATGAGTGCTATCGGTAATTGCAGTCAGCGATTGACCCTGTACAAAAATCATCACCAGGAACATTATTACTGTCAATGTTGATGAAACACTTGCTTATGCATCAGATAACATGTATACTTTATCTCAATTGATTCATTAAAAACTTAGAAGACTTATAAGGAAGGTATCATTGTATTCATTTTATAGTGATTTTGAGGCTAGGAATTAATTTATCTAAAGCTTTATCTAGTAAAATTGGCACATTTGGGGGCTGGGCAATGGTACACCAGGTTGAGCATATATGTTAAAATGCGCATTTGGGTTCTGCATCTGCTGGGGTGGGATAAGGGTAAGGCATGAGCTTCAGGAGTGGTGAGGCAGGTCTAAAGGTATCAAAAGAAAAAGAAAAAGAAATGTCACATTCAGGACTGCTTTTTGCAAGGAAAGCTATTGTTGGGGCACTCCTGTATTCCTTGTGAAGTCTTTCACATAGTAGGCAAGAAAGAAGGAGAGGAGTCAAAGGGAGGAAAGTCGCAGAAAGAAAGAAACTTTCCCTTTGGCAGGTGTTCCCATATAGTGGCCAGGATCTCGAAACAAGGTACTCATACATCATACCACATAAGAAAGTGTCTGCTTCCTGGTTCGAGCCTCCGGCTCCCCACCTGCAGGGGAATCACTTCTCAGGCAGTGAAACAGGTCTGCAGATGTCTATCTTTTTCTCCCCCCCCATCTTCCCCTCCTCTTTCCATTTCTCTCTGTCCTATCTAACAACGATGACATCAATAACAACAACAATAATAACTACAACAACAAGGGCGACAAAAGGGAAAATAAATAAATAAATAAATAAATATATTTTTAAAAGTGTACGCTTTACTGGGTGAGCTATGTTCAGGCCCTAGCACATTCAGAATTTAAATTAGGGCTCCAGATTAAGTTGCTTTCACTAAAATCCACTACAACAAAAGAGGTTAACTTATGGAAACCATTGTTTCTGATCATGTAGTAGCATTCTAGACTGCCGTTATAAATTACTATAACATTGTGGCTTAAAACAACACAAAAGTGCTCTCTCATGATTCTGAAAGCTAAAAAACTGAAATCAAGAAGTTCATTTAGTCAGGTTCCCTTGAAAGCTTTAGAGAATCCTTTATACTTATTCTCTTTTCCTCTTAGTGGTTGTAGGCAATCCTAAATATTCCTTGGCATGTTGTATCTCCAAGTCCTCCCATTCTTATAAGGCTATTGGATGTAGGGACGAATTAATTCTGTATGGCTTCATTTGCAAAAAATCTTGTTTCATTTTTTTTCTTTTCTTTTTATTTATTTATTTATTTTTTATTTAAGAAAAGATAAATTAACAAAACGATAGGGTAGGAGGGGTACAACTCCACACAATTCCCACCACCAAATCTCCATATCCCACCCCATCCCCTGATAGCTTTCCCATTCTCTATCCCTCTGGGAGCATGGACCCAGGGTCATTGTGGGTTGTAGAAGGTGGAAGGTCTGGCTTCTGTAATTGCTTCCCCACTGAACATGGACGTTGACTGGTTGGTCCATACTCCCAGTCTGCCTCTCTCTTTCCCTAGTAGGGTGAGTCTCTGGGGGAAGTGGAGCTCCAGGACACATTGGTGGGGTCTTCAGTCCAGGGAAACCTGGCTGGCATCCTGATGACATCTGGAACCATGTGACTGAAAAGAGAGTTAACATACAAAGCCAAACAAATTGTTGAGCAATCATGGACCCAAAGCTTGGAATAGTGGAGAGGAAGTGTTAGGGGGATACTCACTGCAAACTCTAGTGTACTTCTGTTTTCAGGTATATATTTTGCAGTAGTTTATGGGTACGTGTAAATATATGCTCTCTCTCACAGAAACTGGTGTATATCTAGGTTTTGGGACTTTGTTAGAAAGTGAACCACCTGAGATGAAATTAGAGTATACTATGTAAGGAAAGGTCTCACCCGAGTAATGAAGCTGAAGGGTTGTCATTCCACACGTGAAGTCTCAGGACACAGTCTGAAGTGAAGCATGTTGAGGTGGCAATCATTGCTTTGACTAGGTTGTGATTGGCAGATGAAATATTATTTGATATGGATTGGGAGAGGCATACGGGAAAGAGGGCCCTATCCAAGGGTTCCAGGACTCGGGGAAGTAGAGGCTCTATAGTGGAGATGTGAGATTCCTGCTGTCTTAAGGTTCAAAAAGACAATCGATAGTTAATGTTATCATCACATTATTTGGTAATTGGGTTAACTTTGAAAAGTCCTTTTGTTATGGTTTGCTGTACAGTACCCAGTATCTTGTATATAGCTGTGCTATTGGTTGCTTCTGATCTACTTGGTCTAGGCTTTTGAGAGAGTCCGCATATCAAATACACAGCCTATATATTAAAAAGACTCAGTCTGTGTTTTAAAAAACTTCAAGACATACAATTAATTTTCCCCTCTCATATTAATTAACTAGTGATTTATATGACTACATTTTACTAGGAGTATACATAAACACCATTCCCACCACCAAAAGACTGTGATCCATCCCTCCCACCCACTCCCACCCCCCACTAGCCCAGGAAGCTGCATGTCTACCCCTCACCACAGGGTTTTTACTTTGATGCCCTACTTACAATTTGGTCAGGTCCTGCTTTTAGTTTCCCTTTCAGATCTTCTTCCTCAACTTCTGTTGATGAGTGGGATCATCCCATACTCATCTTTATCTTTCTGACTTAGCTCACTTAACATAATTCCTTCTAGCTCTGTCCAAGATGGGTCAGAGAAGGTGGGTTCATTGTTCTTGATAGCTGCATAGTATTCCATTGTGTATATATACCACAGCTTTCTCAGCCACTCATCTGTTGTTGGGCACCTGGGTTGCTTCCAGGTTTTAGCTATTATGAATTGTGCTGCTATGAACATAGGAGTACACCCCTCTTTTTGGTTGGGTGTTATGGAGTCCTTGGGGTATAACCCCAGGAGAGGAATTACTGGATCATATGGAAGGTCCATGTCTAGCCTTCTGAGAGTTTTCCAGACTGCTCTCCACAGAGGCTGTACCCATTTACATTCCCACCAGCAATGCAAAAGGGTTCCTCTGTCCCCACAACTTCTCCAGCATTTGTTGCTGCTGTCCTTTTTGATGCATGCCATTCTTACAGGAGTGAGGTGGTATCTTAGTGTTGTCTTAATTTGCATTTCTCTGACAGTCAGTGACCTAGAGCAGTTTTTCATATGTTTGTTACCCTTTTGGATCTCCTCTGTGGTGAATGTTTTGTTCATATCCTCTGCCCATTTTTGGATGGAGTCATTTGCTTTTTGGTGCTAAGTTTGCTGAGCTCTTTATATATTTTGGTGATTAGTTTCTTGTCTGATGTATGGCATGTGAAGATCTTCTCCTATTCTGTGAGGGGTTTCTTTGTTGGTTTAATAGTTTCTTTGGATGTGCAGAAGCTTTTCAATTTGTTGTATTCCCATTGGTTTGTTTATGCTTTAGTCTTCCTTGCAATTGGGTTTGATTCATCAAAGATGTCCTTGAGGTGTAGGTGGGCAAGTGTTTTACCAATGTTTTCCTCTAAGTATTTAATTGTTTCTGGTCTAACATCCAGGTCTCTGATCCATTTGGAGTTGATTTTTGTTTCTGGTGAGATAAAGTGGTTCAATTTCATTCTTCTGCATGTTACAACCCAGTTTTCCCAGCACCATTTATTGAAGACAGCCTGCTTCTTCCATTTAATACTTTGGGCCCCCTTATCAAAGATTATATGTCCATAGCTGTGGGGATTTATTTCTGGGCTTTCAATTCTGTTCCCCTGGTCTGTGTGCCTATTTTTGTTTCAGTACCAGGCTGTTTTGATGATGATGACCTTATAATATAGTTTGAGATCTGGGAGTGTGATGCCTCTATTTCTGTTTCTTTTCCTCAAGATGGTTTTGGCAATTCTAGGTGTTTTCAGGTTCCAGATAAATGATTGTAGTGTTTGTTCTATTCTCTTAAAGAAGTTTGATGGGTATTGCATTAAATTTGTATATGGCTCTGGGGAGAATATTCATTTTGATGATATTTATTCTTCCAATCCATGAGCATGGGATATCTTTCCATTTCTTGGTATCAGTTTCTTCTTTTTGAGTAGCAACTCATAGTTTTCAGTATACAAGTCTTTCACTTCTTTGGTCAACTTTATTCCTAGGTATTTGATTGATTTTGCTGAAACAGTAAATGGGAGTGATTTCTGGATGTCTTCTTCTTCAGATTTAGTGTTTGCATAAAGAAATGCCACTGATTTTTATACATTGATTTTGTAGCCTGATACCTTGCTATATTGCCTGATAACTTCCAGTAATTTTCTACTGGATTCTTTAGGTTTTTCTATGTATACTATCATATCATCTGCAAATAGTGAGAGCTTGACTTCTTCCCTTCCAATCTGTATTCCTTTGATTTCTTTCTCTTGCCTGATTGCTATGGCAAGAACTTCCAATACTATATTGAAGAGTAACAGTGACAGTGGACAGCCCTGTCTAGTCCCCGATCTGAGGGGGAATGCTTTCAGCTTCTGTCCATTGAGTATGATGTTGGCTGTAGGTTTGTTATACATAGACTCCACTATCTTGAGGAATTCTTGTTTCTAAACATGGTCACATTCATAGGTACTACGGGATAAAATTTGGACATGTCTTTTGTAGAGGTGTAATTCAACCTGGTTCCATACTTCTTGACTCTATGAAAGTGATTGTACTATTCTTTTTTGATTTATCAAGTCATAAAAGATTTTCCTCATAGCATCTTTTGTGAATGCATTTCTTTCATAGCATCTTTTGTGTATGTTTTTCTCATCTTATTCCTTAAAATACTTGTTTTCAGAATTCATCAAGTACATTTTTTCCATTTATCCTATATGAAGCAATAATTTCTTTGTTACTTCTTATTCAGTTAGACAGACGTCACATTATTTCTTTAGATTTAAGAATATGACATTTGTCCATATGTCTGGAAGGAGTGAAATCTTAAAATTATTTACATGTGGATAGAAAATGTTAGAATTTTTTGTCAGAGTTTGCAAATTATCAGAATAAATAATGATAAGCCACCAAATATTGTTGCAAGAAACAAAGAGCTTCACCAACAAAAATATCTGGTAAAGTGTAGCTCATTTCAATTATATTTGACTTAATATGAGTGAACAAACATTTGTTAAACTATAGTTATGTACAAAAAGAGTTGGGGTCTTAACAAAGAAGAAAATTTTCCAAATGCATTCTATCTGTTCTGAAGAAAATTAAAATTTAAATGGAATTTGGGGTAGAAGATAGACAAAATATACACTGTCAGAAAATATTTGATATTCTTTTATGGAATATCATGCTTAAATCATACAACATTTCTAAAAAAGAAAATATGATTATATATATATTGTAAACATTAACATTTAAGAATGTTTAATCATATTAAATTTACATAATTATTATAAAAGTTATTATTTTGTGTACTTAACTATGTGCCCATAGTTGTTTGAAACACTTAATATGAAATATTGGATTTATTCATCACAATGCTTCTGTGTTAATAAAACTATTGTTCTCTCTGTTTAATAGATGAGAAGATTGGGATACAGCATAAATGTTATACTGTATGTAAGTAATTGAACCAAGATTAAGATTACTATTTTAAGGGTGCCAGCCTGTTATTGTGAAATTTTAGCTTTACTAGACAGCTAAAGTCCATGCTCTCTCTTCTCCCTCATACTGTTTCCAGGTGCTTAAAAAAAATGAAGTCATGTACATACAAAGTTAAAATATAAGGCCAAGTATTATATGAATTGAAAGTGTTATAAATTGCTATGAAATTCAGAGGAGGGCTGGGCTGATTAGGGCAACTTTAATGGTAGAGTTGACCTTTTAACTGAATCTCAGTGAGTCAGAGTTAACAATAACATGTATCTTACATAATTTCAGTAAGTGCATTCTTGATGTTCCCTTGAAATTCTTTGGTTCTTTTATATGGATCCTCTGTCTGGAAAATGAACTCTATGTAAAAGATAAAGACCAAGAGAGAAATAAATTAATGTCTACCTAAAATATGCAAAGAAAAAAAAAACATAGTAAGGAAAAGGATGATTTATTTTGAAAGGGAAGGTGGACATTGGCACTTGTCACAGTAAAGGTTGGAAAGGACAAGCACACACATGAATCACATTCTCTTTTTTCCATGAGAAAGAGGGAGGGAATAAAGGTAGTTAGCAATGTTATGTGTAAATAAAGAGGCTTCACTTATCTTAGCCAGAAAAGTGCCACAGGCAAAAGTGCCTTGAATGTCTAAACTAGAGTCATCTGCAGGATCAGACCTGGCAGGGCCTACTAGGATAACAACTGCTGAGAAATTCATCACAACATTTGATATTAGCAAGATGACAAATGTTCATTGTGGAATTTGATTTCAAGAGGCAGAACATACCATGAATTTTAGTTTTAGTTATTTTATACACAGTGCAGATTTAATGTTTTCTATTAAGAAATTACTTAGATTTCTCCCCCTCCAAAATACATGCAACTTTTATTTTTAATAATGCAAGCTATTAGTATAAGCATAGTCTATATAGTCCTGAAAAATCAGTCTAGATATTTTCCAAAGATTCCTTTTACAACGATTCCAAAAAGAGTAAGAGAGAGAATACTTTTTATTAGACCCAAAATAATTCAAACAGAGAAAATAATGTATTTTTTGCAAGTTTACTTTTTTGAATCTCTTTTTAAAATACTTGCCATTGGAGGGCTATACCATCCAAGAATATCTACCTTCAATTGAATGCCTATCAATTATTAAGAACTTTAGATGTATCTATTTTATATAGACGGGAATAATAATAAGTAGATCACTTTGCAAAGAAATAAATTCAGATGGGGCCTGGGAAGACAACATAATGGTTATGAAAAAGACTCTCAAGGCTGAGGCTATGAAGTTCCGGGTTCAATCCCCAGCACCACCATATGCTACCACAAATGGAGCAGTGCTCTGGTCTTACTCTTTGTGTCTTTCTCTATGTATCTCTCATGAATATAAAATAAATAATAAAAAATAGATTCAGATGAATATAAATTAAGTAACTTGTTTAATGTCCACATGCTAATAAGGGGAAGAAGAATGGTTATTAGAAACATATTTCAGTTTCAAAGTTCATTCTCTTTCATCTGTTTAAAGCTGGCTCTAAGGAATTTTTTTTTTTCCTTCTTAAGCATGGAGCAAGGGCTTCTTCGTTCAACCAAAAATGTCATTTCTTTCTTTGCTTTGCTTACTATAAAATAGACTACAAGCCCTAGGCATCTCACACCTAAGTTACATAAACCACAAACCATCTTTAATCATGATAAATACGTGTAATATATTTCTTAGGTATTCTCTCATTTGGTGTTTTTTAGTCATTTTTCAATCTATAAATTAGAATCTAGGAAACTAGAAACCTCAACAATATTTATTTTGCTAAGTTGTTTTTAGCATATACCTGCAGTGCACAATTTAAGATTTAGTTCAGAAAAAAAATTGCATACCAGTGTGAAATTCTATACAGACAAACCTTTAAATAAATACAGTATTGAATTGTTGAAAGTGTTCAAAATTTATGAAAGATAATTCATAATGATGACTAAATTAACATTTTAAATGTTTTACAGGTTTCTTTCATTACAATGCCTATTGAAAAAGGAAGCATTGGGAGAATCTTACTTGAAGAGACTTCTTTATAATTTTCAATAATAAGGATAAGTTGAACAAGTATTACCTTTTTAAGGGTAAAGATACATGTATATATATGAACACATATGAAATGTAACCTTGTATATCTTTACAAAACAATATATTGCTAGTTTTTGCTTACTATCATGACTTATAAAATGATTTTTTTTATTGTTGTAGTTATTATTGTTGTTGTCGTTGTTGGGTAGGACAGAGAGAAATGGAGAGAGGAGGGGAAGACAGAGAGGGGGAGAGAAAGACAGACACCTGCAGACCTGCTTCACCGCCTGTGAAGCGACTCCCCTGCAGGTGGGGAGCCGGGGCTCAAACCGGGATCCTTATGACGGTCCTTGTGCTTTGTGCCACCTGCGCTTAACCCGCTGCGCTACAGCCCGACTCCCTTATAAAATGATTTTATTTTCAACTTGACTACTGAGATATCTTTTTGTTTTTATTTACTTATTATTTTTCTTTATTGGGGGATTAATGTTTTATATTCGACAGTAAATACAGTAGTTTGTACATGCCTAACACTTCTTAGTTTTCCACATAATAAAAAAGCTCCCACTAGGTCCTCTGTCATCCTTTTCCAGGATCTGTACTTTGCCCCCCCACCCACATTAGTCTTTTACTTTGGTGCAATACACTAACTCCAGTTCAGGTTCTGCTTGGTATTTTCTTTTCTGGTCTTGTTTTTCATTTTCTGCCTGTGAATGAGATCATCCCATATTCATCCTTCTGTTTCTGACTTATTTCACTTAACATGGTTTCTTCATGCTCCATCCTAGATGGGCTGAAAACTGTTTTAATAGCTGAGTAGTATTCCATTGTGTATTTAGTGTGTGTGCTTAACCAGGTGCTCCACCTCCTGGTCCTCCATTGTGTATTTATAACACAACTTGCTCGGCCACTCATCTGTTGTTGGACACCTGGGTTGCTTCCAGGTTTTGACTATTACAAATTGTGCTGATATGAACATGGGCATTATTGAGATATCTTTTACCATTTTATTTTACATAAAATATGTTTTAGCACCTGTTGGAATATAGTTGTTTTATAATATGAAAAAGCTTAGTTTTTAAGAAAATAAAAACGATAGTCCTCTATTATATGTCAATAAATTTCTCCTAACAATGTTGGGGAAGTTTTAATTAATATTTTTTTTTTTGTATTTGAGTATTAGCAACTTTATGTCTTTATTAATAACAGTGGCTAATGTACAAAATTAGTGAACTGTTGTAAGAATCTTAGAACAAGTATATATCTATTCCTGAAAAATCATCCCTCAAACTGATACCATTTGAGTATAACAAACTTTTTGTAATAGGAAAGGGGAAGATGTTTAACATGTGGGCAGGGGTAGGTAGCATAATGGTTATGCAAACAGACTCTCATGCCTGGGCTCCTAAGTTCCAGGTTCAATCCCCTGAACCACCACCATAAGCCAGAGCTGAGCAGTGCTCTGGATAAAACAACAACAACAACAACAACAAAAAACCAGTTTAACACGTTCTTGTAGTTCTTATAAAAAAAGATTTTAGCTAGTTAAGATGCTGAAACATTCTTCTATGTTATACTTAAGGACAAAACATAATATATAAGTGGAATTAACACATAGGTAAAAATATTCTGTTAGCATGAATCAAGTTAATACAATTTGCATGAAGTAGCTTCTTTATTAAACAAGTTCCTTGGAAGAAGGGTTAAAGATATAAGATTAATTTTCAGAGTGAGTAATTTTACTTTAGCTTCTTACATTTCTGAGTGAAATAAAATTAAAGAGGATTCATAATAGGACACTTTGACAAGGCTTTGGCCATTTGAAAAGCAGTAATTCGGAATATATTTAAAATAACTTTTGAGGATTTTTTTGTTTTGTTTTGCTTTATCTTGAAGTTACCAAAGAAGTTTAACTTACATTTAGAGAAATTCCTAAATTTTACCAACTTTTGAATTCTTGTGCACCCAGAATTCAAATAACTTCAATATTACAATTTGGTTTTTCTTTGTTAATTGATATTTTACTATCCAGACAAATAGGAAGAATCTAGATTCTTTTAAAGTATGTAGTCTCAAAAAGAAAGTATGAAGCTTGATAGGAACAGAGACATAACAATCACTCCTCATGTTTCTTTATAGAACTTGGAATTAATTCTTAGGTGAAATTTTATAAAATCACTTATACTATTTAACTAAAAATGTTAATTTTAAGTTAATTTTGCTCTTTTGTACAAATTTGAATAAATATCTCAGATTAACTCAAATTTGGTCAATTTCCTTCATTTCAGAAAACAGTAATATGCATTTTCCCAGAGATAATATAATACCATATTTGATACACTATTTTATTTACAGTATTTTTTTTTCAACTCAAAAATTTCTATTATTTCAAAGCTTTTGGTTAACTAACATCTTCGTCACTGGTGAATCTGTTTTGTCTTTCTGTTGTTTTCAAGCATATGACTGACTTTCGGTATGACTATGTTTCTTTGGATTCTGAGCACTGTAAAGATTCCAGATAAAGTTATTTTTCTCTGTAGGCGGTTACCTTGAAGAGAATGATCCCTTAGTTGATTAGGAATTTTGCTTTTAGAGGCTGGTTACAACTCTGGTAAACTTGATCTGGTTCTGATCTATTCTTGTCCCACCAAGACTTTCAAGTACTGTAGGTTTTTTTGGACCTTACTTCTAATTCACTATGAGAAATCTGATCTGCTTTTCAGGGTCTTTTTCCTTAAGTTTTTGTATCTTATTTCACATAGAACTTAGTCTGGCTTTTGAATCCCCACCCAATGTTTCCACCAAGGTTTTTATAATTTCTCTGTGCAGTGGCCTTTTATAATATAAACACCAACTTCCCAGACATTAGTCTTTGCTTATAATTTCTGTATTAAAAAATTACCACAAACTTATTAGATTAAAATAGCACTCATTCAGTAGGTTGCATTTCTGTAGGTTGATGTCTGAACAGGGCACGGCTGAATTTTCTGTTCATGGTTTCACCAGGTTGACATCATCATAGAGAAGGCTTATTTGGAGGGGTGATTAAGGATGAATCAACTTTCAAGCTCATTTGACTGCTGGCAGAATCTCATTCTTTGCAGATGATGGACTGAGGCTTTTTTTTTTTTTCTTCTTTCTTTATGTTAGCTGAGGGTTGTTCTTAATTTACCTGAGGTTTCTCTTTGTTCTGCCTTGTGCTCCATTTTCAAACCTAGTAGTAGACCTTTCTTCCCTTTTACATCTGAAATCTCTTACTAGAAAAAGTTAAAGTGCTCACATGATTAGATCAGGCCTGTCAAAGACATCGCCCTTTCTTAAAGTCATCTGTGCCTTGTAAGATAACTTAATCACAGAAGTGATCTCTCATATCTCTACCACGCATTATTGGTAAATGCTCCAGGTTAAAATGACTGTAGAATAAACTTGCTTTTGTTTTTGGAATTTTACCCCCTCTAATTCTAACTGCCCTAACAGCTTTCTGAACTTTCCATTTATCCTGTTTTTCTGGTTGTTCAAGGTAGAGCACCGATGGGTTGCAAGATGCCCCTTGCACTACTTGAAAGTAGACAACTCTATTGTTAAAAAGGTAAACTTAAAATATTAACAGTTTGAGAGTCTGAGAAAACTCCATTATGATCAAACAGCACCAAATCAGAAATGAGTGGCTAGGACCTTCACCTATCAGTTTCAATACATATATATATATAATTTACTATTGTTTACTTCCTAGAGATACACAGGTGCAATGGAATGGAAGGAGAGGACAAGATCCCACAGCACTGAAACATCTCTTGAATGGTATACCTGTAATGTGGTAGCTGGGCTTGAACCCAGACCACAAGCCTAACAAGGCATGTGAATTACCTCTTAATCCCTAAGAGGAAGGCTTTTTATAGGAAAAAAAAAAAGAGGGAGAAGTGAAAGCAGAAAATTATTGACTAATTATAGCTTAAAGCTTAGTTGGATGTTTGTAAATCTTAGCATTTTGTTATTCTAACATTGAACAGGCTTATACTTCTGTTTTACTTATGCAGTTACCTACACACAGCACCAGATCCTCTGTCCAGTGATCTCTTTGTAGTTAATTGAATATTGTCAGGTTTTATAAAAACTCAAGTTATGGGGGCTGGTGGTGGCATACTAAATTAAGCTCATATATCACCATGCTTAAGGACTGGGGTTCGAGTCCCTTCTTCCCATCTGAAGAGAGTAAACTTTATGAGCAGTAAAGCACATCTGCAGGTGTCTGTCTGTTTCTCGCCCTCTCGTATCTCTCCTTTCTCAATTTATCTCTGTCCTGTCAAATAAAAATAGAAAGAAAAAAAAAGCTGTCTGGAGTAGAGGATTTATAGTGCTGACACTGAGCCCTAGCGATAACGGTGGAGGCAAAAACGAAAACCAAACCAAAAAAACCCCCCTCAAATTATAAACTTATGATTACAGTGATAATAGCGCATGAAATTTAATTCTATAATATCATCTCACATTTTACTAAACAAGAAGTGATTTAACAGAGGTTCAGTTGCTTAGCTAGTAATGTATTCTGTGTAGTTCATATTAGAATTTTGCTTTTGTTAGATCCAGCTGTTAAGATTTTATTATTTTTTTCTGTCAGTACTAAATTTTCATTGTTCTCAGCAGACATCTTCATAGAAAGAGGGCACTAGCACACCTGGTTGAACATACACATTACAGTGAGCAAGTACTGGAGTTCAGTCCCCCTGTACCTACCTGCTAGGGAGCCAGGGGGAGGCTTTACAAGTGGTGAAACAGTGCTGCAAATATCTCTCTCCCTCTCCCCCTTCCCTCTCAATTTCTTTATACCTAACCAAAATAAATAAAAATATTTAAAAACTTTATATTCTTTCTAGTGTGGCTTATATATTAGTTAATTATATGTAAGACTGATCTTTGTATTGCATTTAGCTTTTCATTGAAGTATATTCCTATTGCCTTCAGGCAGCTAGGCAAAATTTTTTTTTAAAAAAGTCAATCAATTAATTATTCAATCCTGTTAGCACTTAAATGCACTATGGGAGCAACACTTACACAGTATGAAAAATTGTAAATGTCTTGTAATTCATAAATTAAGGCATTTAAGTGATAATGCTATAAACAGGTATATGTGAAAATGTCCCATATTCTGCTGCAAGCCTCATTTAAATTCACTGAAAATCAGGGTATTAAAATAGTATTTATTAAGTACCACCTGTGCTTATTAGTTTCTTAAGTATTTTAGACAATGTCTTTTAAAGATAAATGATATTTCCCTTACTTCTCAAGAAAGATTTCATTTTGGATTTTGTTTTACAGAGGTTCTTAATCTTTGCTCTGTAAATGACCTTTGTAATGTTAAAATCTTCAAATTATTCCATGCTTTCCTTTCTACCACTCAAAAGTTATTTGCAGAAATAAGACAAGATTTTCTTTGCTTTTACTAAAAAATGTAGTAAAAATCTATCCTCATGAATACAAATTATGTTTTAAATTTATTTGGGGGAAAGTATCATTATGTAAATGTGAAAACACATATGAAAATTCATTTTGAAGCAACAGGAAAGAAATCTTTTAGATGACAAACTGGGTTTTAAGGGAAAAAAAAGATCCATTGCCTAGTAAGTACTTCAAAGCACAGTGTCTAAGATAAAATATTGATAAGTGATGAGAATGTCCCATAGTCACTCCTTTTCTTTTTTTTAAACCAGGATACTGCTCAGCTCTGATTTATGGTGGTGGTGGAGACTGAACTTGGGAGGTCTGAGCCTCAGGCATGAACTTCATTTGCATAACCACTATACTATCTTCTCAGCCTTCATAGTCATTATGAATATATGTTTACTCTGAAATATAATCTTTAGATTAATGTGTATGTGTGTATTATTCTTAACATCATGGGATTCTTTAATATTGAAAGACTCAAATATTCTGAGTTTATGTATTTGTTTTTTGGAGTAATGAGGATAGTGAATTCAAAGTATGAACTGTAAAGCCATTAAATATTTACTTCCCTGTGCTCAACAGGAAGTAAAAACATCAATAGGAAAGACCCACCGTGCAAAGCAATGACTAGTTAAATATACTTAAAGTAAGCAATTGACCAACATTATAGATGTCCTCCACTTTTTGAAAGATTGCTTCTCGCACTTTCTTTTTGTTACCAAAGCCGAAAAGCTAACCCAGCACGTTTGTTTTGCATGAGGACCCAGCATGTTTGTTTTGCACCAGCAGCACGAGGGGCCAGGGCCCGAGAGGGAAAGCGGCACAGGAAGCTCCTTCCCAGGAACTAATTTCTCCTGAGAGGTATGTCTCCTGTTATTCCTAATTTTACTGTATGTAGTGTTATTGTAGGTTTTATGTGTTATTTACTAGGTTATTTTGTGGAGGGTGGGGATTAGAAATGCTAAAAAGCAGGCATGTAAATAAATTACAATGATCTTATTGTTTTTTGCCATTTCGGATTATGGAGGTTTCCTGGGAGCCCTTTAATTTCGGAGAGCCAGAGAAACCTATACTCTTACGTATTCTCAAAGCATAACCCTTAGCAATTATTTAGGAAAGTTCTGGTAGATGGAAACTTTAGGAAAACAGTTTCAGTCCGCGTTTAAAATCGTCAGCAGTGGTTATGTTTTGCGTTTGTTTTGCGGCAAAGGTTCTGTTCTCAAGCAGCAAGAACAGCTTTCATGCCTGAGGCTCCAAAGTCCCAGGTTCAATCCCTGGTGCCATCAAAAGTCAGAGCTGAGCAGTACTCTGGACTCTCTGCTCTTTAAGTAAAATAAAATATTAAAAAGGAATTGCCACTATTCGTTCCTTGAACAGTGACGTTCATAACTTATGAAGTTCATACTCAGAAGTTTTTCCTTCTTTTTTTAAAAAATATTTTCGGTATCTCATATCAGTAATTCCTGGCTCTAGAATTAATTTCTGAGTATTGTGAGTTTCTGAATGTTGGAGGAAATGGCTCCACTATCCTAGGTACTAAGTTGCATGCTTTGTAGTAATTGATTACAACTGTGTGTGTACACACACACACACACACACACACACACACACACACACACACATTTATTTTTTTCCTCCAGGGTTATTGCTACGGCTCAGTGCTGCACTTCGAATACACTGCTCCTCGCGGCCATTTTTTCCCGTTGTTGGATAGGACAGAGAAAAATTGAGAAATGAGGTGAAGACGGGGGGTGGGGGGAGAAAGACACCTGCAGACCTGCTTCACCACTTGCAAAACGATTCCCTTGCAGGTGGGGAACTGGGTGCTCGAACCCGGATCTTTGAGTATGTCTTTGCCTTTTGCACTATGTGCGCTTAACCCAGTACGGCACCGCCCGGCTCTCTCAATCATAATATTCACAACTGAATTTACATTGAGTTACTTATTGCCTTGTTTTCAGACTAAATTCTGATTCCCAATCGCCTCAAAAATAGGAACAATACATTTTGCTGGTCAACTTTCAGAAGCTAACTAACCCTTTTAAAATAATTTTACTGCCAGTATTTTGCTGTGACTTTGAACTTGTGATTTCACTTCTCCTGCAAACTTTTTTTTCTTTTTTCTCAGCTATGGGGTGGGAGTGGTAAGGGGAGGAGGAGGAGAGAAGAGGGGAGAGTATGGGAGACAGCACAGCCAAGCTCAGCTACTGGTAAAGTTTAGTTTCTCCCATTGCATGACGGTCTCAACTGGTGCCGGATGAACCCTGGTCCTCGAGTATGGTAATAATGTGTATGCTCTCCCTGCCCCAACTTTTTAAATTTTAATGTGCTGATCATTGGATCTGACATTTGCCTAAACCTGCTGACCTGTATTCTAGACACTAGACTTTTAGATCGCTTTTTGGGTAAAATGTAGGTTTTGAGAATAATGTTTATTCTGTTTGAATATATTATAATTTTGTTAACTATATTCAATCGAAAACATTCAAAAAGGATTCTTGATGTGGGATTTTTCCAACTCTGACCGTTTTTTACCCAACTCTTATGCTGCTATGACCAGTAACCTATATTCAATTTCTAAAGTCTCATTTGAATTATTTAAGTATATCGAAACCTATGGCACATAGCCCATTCATATTTATGAAAAACTTGCTGTTTTTACTTTTGCTTAACTTTTTATACATTGCTATTTTTAATTTTGCTTAACTTTTTATACCATCCCTTTATATTACAGCAGTCCTTGGCATTCCAGCTTATAACACAAATTATATCAACTTCCCTCACTCCACTGTCAGCATATTTCTCCCTCTCCAATAGCACATTACTTCTATAGCAATTTGGTATTATAAAAGCTAGAATGACATATTTATTTCACATTAGCTGGTGATTTTCTCATTTGTGTACCCTAACACATATTATATTGCCTTTCACATAGAAGACACTCAGTAAATAATTGTTGTATTGAATAGCTGCATGTGGGTCCCATGTTACTAATTCCTTGACATAATTATTCTCTTTAGTGGAGGAGCAATTACCACTCACTGTAAGTCATTCTCTTTGCTATGTTTGTTCTTCCTGCATATTAACTGTATAGTTCAGTAACAGAATACCTCAAAAAAGACATTTTAATTTTTTGTTTTGCTTTACAAGAAAAGAGCTTAATCTTTGAACATAATTCATTTACTGAGTTGTAGGAGGTCTGCATGGAGATAATTTTGTGAGGCTGCTGTTCTGGTATATGACACCCAACATATACTAGTATTTTGCATTTTAAGGATTTTTATGACCTTTTTTTTGTCTAATCAGGGAAACAATATTTTAAACTTTTATGTAAGTGGTGTTAATAAACATTTGATAATGCATTAGAAATGGAACTATGAACATAAATATTTCACTGTGCATTGATCATATTTATCCTTCTAAAGCATAAGAAATATGTTGTGAATGTATTCTTCAGTAGAAAAACTGAATCTGTCATCCTAGAAAAATAAATAGTATTGGTATCACTTCAGAAATGACTAATGATTACAGGCTTACTAGTTAGAAAGAAATTTTGTCCTGAAATTACTTGATTTATCAACACTAAAAAGCAGAAGAATTCTGGAAAGTGTTATTCTAAAAACAGGTCAAGAAAAAATTTTAGGGTGCAGTAAAACTCCATAAACAGTCACCCAGTGGAAGTCTTTCACTCCTATGTATGGAGTCTTTTCCAAATAAATGACCTAATGTAATGGTTTCTTACTGAATATATGATATATGCATATATATGATAAAACTATATGAATCATGTAATTAGACTCCATTTTATTCATCATCATATTCAAAAAGACATCCTGATACCTAAGTGAAATATCTCTGGTAATCTGGCTGCAGAACTTTTATGTTTTTTTTTTTTTAACCCCTCTGTAATTGTCTTGCACTCTGAATTGCTTCATAGTTTTACTCTAAAACGAGTGTCTCAAAAGTATCCAAGTATTAATAAATAATAACCCCTCATTTTCGCTTCCTCCAAATCAATGAAGATTTGGTTTTCTGCATTTCTCTAATCTCTAATTGCTTTTATTTTATAGGTAGTCTTAGTGTCTCATAAAAGGTCTTTTAGTACTCTTTCTCTCTGTTCCTTAGCAGACATGCTACTCTGATGAATATAATTTTGTAAAGGTGTAAATTTTTGTAAATGGCAGGGAGAAACTAAATAGGAAAAAAGTGCATTCCTTTTTTACTTAATAAAATAAAAAAGATAGGGAAATTGGGGGCTGGGAGATAGTTCAGTTTCACCCAGGAGAGTAGCACCTTGCTATGCTGAGGCCCTAGGTTCTAGTCCTTGCTTTTGTTCTAGTCTTCTAAAAATGTGGTCGGGATCTTGATGGGGACTGCATTAAAATTATATATGGCTCTGGCTAGTATATTTATTTTGATGAGCTTTATTCTTCCAATCCATGAACATGGTGTATCTTTCCACTTTTTTGTGTCTTTTTCTGTTTCATTGAATAGTGACTCATAGCTGAGTATACAAGTCTTGCAAATGACATTTTTCAAAGCAGACATTATGTGGTATTCTGCTGGTATTTTCTTCTATGCGTTTTATGATTTCTTGTCTAACATTTAAGTTTTTGTTTCATTTTGAGTTGACAGAAATATCTGTATTTTTTAAGATGGAACAAATGTGGATTCATGAGAGCTACAATGAATCTAAAATTAAAAATCATTAATAGTAAGTGAAATGGAGTGTTGCAACTCTCATGGGCCTGAAAGTACCCTGACAAATTGTCGAAATTGTTAACCCAGATCTTATAATACTTAATTTACACACAGTTTCTTTCCACATCTAGTATAAATATCTGTAGTTACTTTTTGGTTTAATATATTAAATGTCTATAAATATCCAGCTTTTATATAAAAATGCACAAACTATCTACCCATCTTTTTTTCCCTTAAAACTTATACTCTAGTATTTTGCTTCTTAAAATCTACACTTTAATATAGAATTTTTGTAAGTAACTATAGAGAAACTACTGATATTGGTCAGTATGGGACATAGCTAATTTTCAATTGTCTTCCCTGCAAATGTGTCCTGGGTGAATGTTAGTTCTATACATGCAATCTATTGCTGACCATCTTAATCTGAGGCTAAGACACCATCTTTAGACATAAAGATTTTCTTTCTTTTTTAAAATTTTATTTTATTGGTGATTTAATAATGATCAACCAGATTGTGGGATAAGATAGGTATAATATCACACAATTACCACCACCAGAGTTCTGTATCCCATCCCCTCCATTGGAAGCTTCTCTCTTTTTTTTTAATACCTCTAGGAGTATGGACCAAAGATTTTTTTATTTTTATTTTTATTTATTTATTTTATTTTTTCTTTTGTAAAAATATTTTTATTTATTCCCTTTTGTTGCCCTTGTTGTTTTGTTATAGTTATTATTGTTGTTGCTATTTTTTTGGACCAAAGATTTTGATCTTCTAGGGTGCAGAAGGTGGAAGGTCTGGCTTCTGTAATTGATTCTCTGCTGGACATTGGCATTGACAGCTCAATCCATATCTGCCAGCCTGTTTCTATCCTTCCCTATTGGGGTTGGACTCAGGTGAAGTGGGGTTCCAGGACATATTGGTGAGGTTCTCTGCCCAGGGAAGTCAGGTTGACATCATGGTAGCATTTGAAACTTGATGGCTGAAAAGAATTAATATATAAAGCAGAATAAATTGTTTAATAATTAGTAACTAAAGGTAAGAATATAGCATATGAAATTTGGGGTTTTCATATTGTAAGAGGCTAAGACATCTATTTAGGTATATTTCAAGGGGGCCCATGCCTTTATTAACTTTTGCTTGAGCCCAACAGCTAACATGCAGGTGGGCTAAAAGTATTGTCTGGGAAGATGGTGTCTGAGTTGGGAATAGGATCATAAAGCTGGATCAGGGCAGAGAGTAGCTCCCAAATGTAGGAAAATTATATAAATATTATTAACTGTAAACCCCATTGATCTGCCCTAGGGCCCGTGTCTATTCATACTTAGCACAGGAGCCTGTGTAACCTCTGC